>NC_072737.1:93716671-94015930 GCF_026930045.1 Uloborus diversus
CTGAAAACGGCTCAAAAATTTCACTTTCTCACCATGAGCGCTGTCGTCGATTTATAAAGAGATCGGGTTTCCGGCTTTAAAGCGCTTATCACACGATGCAACTTTTCACCCGATTCACTCCAATACCGGACTAGTCCAATATACCTCAGGTGCTTCGGCCAAGAGCGACGTCATCATTTCTATTGTCCGCCTTTAGTCCAAGATTATAGCTTCCGAGCAATAAAGTTGGGTAGAGTTGGTCTTTCGACCAATAGGAAAGCATCTGAGTGCACGGGCAAATCCAACATGGCTGCCTGCTTGAATTCCAAGTAGAAGATTAAGAAATTTATTAAATAATGGACTTTATTAGCGAGAAAAAATGTCTATGGGATGTTAAAAGTCCCTTGTATTGCATGAAGATTTATAGAATTTGGTTAAGGAGGGAGTATTTTCAAGGAATTGATTAATCAGCGATTGCCGAAAGCATGCATACTCCTTGCATACGGTAAAGATATCCTTTTCGATGTTTATTTATTTGTTTGATATAGTGCGTGAAAAAGAAATCTTAAATGCTGTGATACCTTTAGTTTTATTGTTGTTCGTGCTGAAATTTCGCCTGTAAATTTGGCTAATTCTTACATTAATTCCTAGTTTTGGTTAAAGGTACATTGGCGACAGTACCGGTACATATCGACGCCAAATGATTGTTTACATTTTACTGAATCCTTGTCAAATTACTGGAAAAAATAACAATCTTAATTTGATTATTTGCCGTATTATTTCTCATAGTGCGTATGTGCGAAATGTAAAACTGTTTACATAAAACAGTATCATATAAAAAGTTGATACATAATTTTTATATTAAATGTTTGTAAAATAGTTTTTGAGGTGTTCTAGAATAGTGAGAAATTATTAATTTCATAAGATTCAAAAACGACTTTTCATTTTGCAGTGCTAATAAATCAGTATTAATCCTGCTTGCAAATAATTATCATTTTGTCTTGCTTTTAGTGTTAAAAAAAATTAAAATTAATCTATGTTATTGCTTTATCATGATTTAAAAGTGAGTTTCTGAATCATTTTGTAAGAGAGCTGTACATAATTTTTGCTTCTCAGTTACAAGGATCCCTTTCAGCCATTCATCTGTGCAAATGAATGAAGAAGGATATGAGAAAGACCGTTTAATGAAATCTTACCATTAAACGCTAGCTGGTTTGTCGATATTGACAGGTTAAATAAATTAAATTATCTGTCATATTGGTTAACTTGCTGGTTAATCTTTTCATCCTTTGAGTTCCGGTGCCAAAGTAATTGAAGAAAACCACAAGTCACTGAGGCATTTACAATTGTAATAGTTCAGTTGGTGATGGCTATGTCAAGAAAAAAAAAAAACCCAAGTTTTTCCCATTTGAAGAGAATTCATTGCATTTAGCCAAGAAGAAATGAAGATTTGAACCCAAGCATCATTACTTTGAAAAACCTAGAAACGTATTCCCTCTACCAATTTTTATTACGATTTCATAGTATTTTTTTCTGTTCTTTTATTATAGTTTATGCTATTTTTTTAACGAATAGTTCTTTACTTAAGTAAAGCATGATTGGAACATTTGCTATAGTTTTTATATTTAAAATAAACATTGTTATTCAATTTGGTGTACTTGCTGTTCATGTCATTACTTTGCGAATATGTTAACAATGTTGCACCAATTATTTGGGAACTATTCGGTTTCCGGCTATTTTTTTTTAACAATCCGGTATCTGATCCAGCCAGCCCACACCGTACGGGATATCTGACAGATTTTTGCAGGATATCCAGTAGTTAATCTGATATTGATGTGGGGGTTATCCGGTATGAAGTGGGGTTTGATGGAAAATTTTCAATTAAATGGGATGATGTAATAACTTTTCATGTTTCCTTCATCAAGTTTTGCCTTTAGTAGTTAAGATAATAATTTGCATTTTTTAAGACTCTACCTGAATTTTTTGAACACAGTAAGATTTCTTAAAGTTGATTTTTTAATTATGAGTTTATTAATTTCTTTTTTAAAAAATAAACATTTTTAGCACAACTCTTAATCATGTATTTTAGATGTTAATTTGCATTTTTTATGACTATGTAGGGGAAAAAGGGGCACATTTGAACATGGGTCACATGTGTACATGGCATGTTTTACTAAGATAACCTCAAGCAAAAAATATTTAAAATTCTCAAAATATGACAGTACCAGTCCTATCTCTTGGTAACATAATCTTTGTTTTAGCGGGTGTTGTATATAATTTTACCAATATGTCCTTTCCTTGTAAAAACATATTTTAAACTAATTATGGAGCTAAACTTAGCTGTTGCAAACCATTATATGAACATGCAAGTGAATTTATGACATAACTTTTTAAATTGAATCAACTTCTTTTGAAAGTCAGCTGTAAGGTAGATAAGATGGGGGGTACTTGTGAATATAACATCTTCCTGCATATGTGAACACTTTCCATACCTCTTCCATAATACCTGTACCTCAGAGCCAGACTGATGTAAGTCCAAAAATTGTGATTTTCAATTCGTTCATTATTATATTGTACGTAGAATCCTATTCATTCCGCATCGAGCCATGTGAATGCAATTCTAAAAAAAAATTATATTAATTTGAATTTTTGGCATCTTGAATTCAAATTATGTTTTTCGCAATCACGAGCGTGTGTGTGTATGAATGCGCGTGTGTGTTTGTGTAGGCGCATGTATATGTGTATGTATGCATGTGTGTGCGTGTTGTATATGCAGTGCTGTGTGTGTAGGAGTTCGTGTGTATGTAGGCATTTGTGTCTGTGTTGAGCGCATGTTCAATCTTTTGCATGCGGCAGACAAAATTTTTTCCTCTCGCCTCTAAAGTTACCATTATATGACTTACGTTGTTCTTACCTGAGGTACAGATATTAATATTAGGGTAGTATTAGAGTTGAAAACACTACGTACTTGTGTCGGAGTACAATTAGTTTTGGGATACAGTAGTCAGAGGACCTAAAATGTTTTCAAAAAATTCTGTGTACAAGCATGGAGAAAGAAAATCATTGAATTAGTAATTTAAACTTTTTCATTTTATAAAATTTTTGACCTGAATAGGGAAAAAATAATCTTTTACTAATAATAAAGATGAAAGTCTGTGTCTGTCTCTGGATCTCTGTATGTCTGTTACGCGCATAGCGCCTAGACCGCTCGGCTGATTTTTATGAAATTTGGAGCAGAATTAGTTTGTAGCATAGGGGTGAGCACCTCGAAGAAATTTTTCGAAAATTCCATTTTGTTCTTTTACTATTCCAATATTAAGAATATTTTACCAAGGAAATTATCATAACCTGGACAAATAAATTTCCAATTTATCATAACATGGAACCGTAACATTTGAGAGCAAATGAACACAGCAAATTGGCGAGAAATTCATCATCCATTATTTGTAAATATACAGGCAAACCAAACCACCTTTTATTTATCTACTACTGGCAAAGCCGTGCCAGTACCGGTACTCAATAAAGTAAGACAAAAGGGATGAAAATAAGGAATTTCTGCCGAAGCTGCTGAGTGGGAGTACGACTAATTTTGGGGGTGCAGGAGTCGGAGTTGGAGGCCCTAAAATTTTCTCTAGCATTTCTTTGTACATGCATAGAGAAAGAAAATCATAGAACTAAATTTTCAAACAATTTTTCATAATGTACATTTTTAATCTGAATAGGGAAAATATAATAAATTAACTTATGAAGTAAAACAAAAAAAAAAAAAGATGGAAGTAATGAATTTCTGCCACAGCTGGAGAGTCGGATTACGACTAATTGTATGGTACAGGAGTCTGAATTGGTAGCTAGGCATTTCCCTTCAATTCCGCAGCATTAGTAAAACCATTTGCATTTCATATTCCTTTCATTTTGGTTCAGTCATGTTTATCTCTTGTGTCAATATTCAGGTCTACGAGATATGGCATTTCAATTTTAGTGATAGCTTTTTTATCTATTCCTTGATACCAAAAATTGAGAATGAATTCAAAATCTGCACAAATCCCCCCCCCCCTAAATTTTTTTTAGGTGATAAAAAATAATGTTTTCTGTCATTCTGAATGTTAAAAAATTTTCAGTTGTTCAAAAAATACTTTTAAAATAGTTAAATTGACAAATACCTTTTCTATATACATGTTCATCACCAAGAACTTTTTCCAACTGTTTGTTTGAAGCAAATTCACCTTTAAGTTAGGGATTTATCTTTGCCTTAAATTTTCCCTTAGAGGCTAATGTTACATTCCTTTGATGCGTAAAAAATGGAACAAAATATATTTCAAATCAAAAAGTAAAATCTGGAAATGAGGTGTGCTCGCTGAAATTTTTCAAACAGAAAGTTTGTTCAAATCTGACTATTCACTCAAAAGTTATGTGTGTGTGGGGGGCAGTAGATTTCTAAATGTATTCTGTGGGAAAAAAAAAGCCTTTTGGTTATTATAAAATTGATATGAAATTAATTTACTTCAGCTGTTAGTCTTTAGTTAATTAAACCTACATTAATAGCACTTTTTTAGAAAATTTTAAATTCAATAAATTTCTTCTGCATTTCTGCGCACAAACGAGATGAAAAAAAAATCATGGAACTAAATTATAAAAGCCATTTTTCATAAGGCATTATTTTGAGTCTGCATAGGGAAAAATTAATAACCAAACAAATGAAGACAAAAAAGACAATTTTTATGCAGTTAAAATTTAGCACCTTTTTTTACTTGAAAGTGAACAACGACAAGATTTATATTGAAAAAAAGGAAGGAAGTAAAAAAATAGCATACGGAACAAAAAAAAATGTATCAAAATAAAGTCCTTTTTTTCAAACAATTTACTAAAACTATCGGAAACAAGTAAAAAAAAAAGCCCGCATGAAGAGATAAAAACTTATTTTAGCAAACCAAGTATTTGTTTTGAGAGCAGACGATCCGAACTTTTACGGCAACCCACAATAGTAACGATGACGTCATGGTTTAGAAACAAGTCTGAGCTCTGCCAGTGTTGGCTGGTATAGAGGATAGCTCGAACTTCAGCGTTGCTTGGACTTGTCTCATCTCATGTTGGATCGTGTGATAAGCGCTTAATGCCAACATTTCCGGTTTCCATATTACAGTGTAAACAAATCTGATTTCAGACCTTCATGCAAAAGATTAATGGTTCTTTTATCGATTGTATTCAGGACTTAGGAACATTTTTTTACCTTCGTGATGAAAGGAAATTCAGTTTTTTTCACTGCATCTGTTTCTAGTTGCATTCCGATTGCATTTCATTTTGTAATATGGTTCATGATTATTGCTTCGTGTCGGATTGCACTATGAGAAATTAAGCTGAAAGTAGCTCAAATTAAAAGGGAAAATTTACCCATATTTATTGAGACCCAGAGTGAGTAATTAAAAAAGCACATAAAACATCTGACCTAAATGCTACTATTTTCTTTTTTTTTAATTGTAAAATCAAAGAAAATAATTTAACTTGCCCTGTTATAAAAATTCTGAAGCAATTTGTCCAACTCCTAAGTGAATGGCCACAAACTTTTGCTTAGGATTTTTTTAAATAAACTGAAATTTCATATGCAAACCTTTCATATGTTCTTTCTATATTTTCTTTTTATCTCAACGAAAGAAAAATCAGTTAACACGTAAATCTGGTACACTATGTTTATGTTCCATTTATTTATTAAAATATACATATAAAAATAGACACATGTATAATAAACCTGCTGTTTATACCGGTATCCATTGGTCCCTAATTTTATCAAATTCCTCTTTTAACCACACAAAGGGCCAAAATTAGGGCATCATATGGTTATATTCAATGTGAACGTACAGCACATTGGTCCTGTATTCAGCACTTCAATAGAAATCATTATGTCTGGTGCTCTTCAAGTAAATTTGTTTTTCATAAAAATTCATTACGACAAGTTCTTATGAGGTGGAGCATGCAAGCAAATGACCAATTTACTGTAGGGGGGAAGGGGGAGAGACAATCTGAAAAAAATGGGAACTGAGACAGTGTTTTAATGTGTTGAAAAATATAATTACATTAAATATAAGAAATTAACAGCACTTTCAATTAATTAACGTTATTGGTCGTAAGTTCCTGTCAAAGGCAGTGGCGCAGCCACGGGAGGGGTTTTGGGGTTAAAACCCCTCCCAGAACACAAGCACATTCATTTCTTCCATTAAGATCAAGGGAAAAAGCAGAGTATTTGAGCTTTTCCAAGCGGAATAGGTTTCAACAAAATATTTTACTGTTTTTAATAATCGGGAAGCAGTCAGAAATTGCTTTTCAATTCTTAAATATAAAAGTTGTATTTCATGATAAGCACCCCACGTCCCCCTTGGTATAAGATAGCTAAAATGATGTCAATAAAGCTCTACAGGGTATCATGGTCCCTCAGCACTTCCATCTCTGCACAACTCCTTTTTAGGGACATCTAGTGAGAGGAAGCCTACCGCACCCGATTTTCTGAGGCTCTTAACCAATTCTCATCGAAAGATAGAAACCGTTATTAGCTAGCATTTGACATTCAAAAATACATGAATGTATTTTAGGAGGAGCTTTTAAGTGATCTCTCGAAAAACACGCAAAAAATGAATATAAGATTAAAGTAAAACTAATAATAAATATTCTGTGCTTTTCCCACTTTCTTCATTTCATAGTGACAGCAATACGAATTATTAATTGTTTTTAAGAAGTTACTTATAATGAATAATTACTAATCTGTAGAAATTCTTTGATATTGAATAATTACGCACAAGGGCACCCATATGCAAAATTTTAAAGGGGGGGGGGGGGCTCAAAAATTTTCCCCATGATTTAGCAGAATATTTTCCCCTGGAAACTGATTTTAGTACAGATTAAAGATGTTAAAATTTGACATTTTTTTATAACTTATTCATGATTGGCTCATATTAGTCATTAATGGCTGGAAAAGAAATTTTTATACATTTTTGCAAAGAAAAAAGCACTAAAAGCAAGGAAGTTCTCATTTCTAAGGGGGGGGGCTTGAGCCCCCCCCCCTACCCCCCTATATATGCGCCCTTGATTACGCATTGTAAATGAATGATAAAGAAATCAACAATTTTTGATTTTGAAAACCCCTCCCAGAAAAATTTTTTGGCTGCGCCACTGGTCAAAGGTTGTATAATATTGCTCACTTAAAATATCGCAAGTATTGTAAGACTCCACGGATTATCCGGCATGCAAGAAAATCTGAAATTCCTTGCATGTTTGACAACCACACTTTATTTTTCCAGCATGCCTGCTAATGCAAGGTAATACGGTAATTTGAATTTTGACATTTTGAATTTAAATTATGTTTTACATTGACGAGCAGGGCCAATCCTAGCAGATGTGCAGCTCATGCACTGCACGCGGGCCGGCCGAGAGCAAGGGGCGGCCACACACAGACCACACATAGCTCTATGAGTTAAGCAAAATTCCTCAAGAATTCTTAACGATATAACTTTTTAGAAGTCAAATAAGTATGCTGATTTTTAAATGTTTTGTCCAAGCAAAGTAATTCCCGAATTTCCAATAGCATAGCATTGTTTGAGAAAAATAGAAAGTGAGTGCACAAGTTTGCTTGAATATTCCCCACTCTTTTCTCCTTGCAACCTAGCACAACCGAAGATTAATTAAAATCCTTTATCATGCGTCAACTTACTTCTAAATTTTTTTGAGGAAAACAGCCTCCTCTCCTCTTGTTCTTCCTCTCATGTCACCGAAGACAGATTAAAATGCCTTTTTACAGCTAGTAATAATTTTTGAATGTATCAAATGTAAAACCTCATTATCGCGACACCGGGATTTCACATCACTTTTTCAAAGTTTCAAACTTATGCCATATAATTTCAATGTTAAGTGACTCCAGATTTTACGACAGTTTTTTCGTGCAACTCTGATTATGACGACTCTTCGAGCTGCGCAGACTGGATCAAATATTTCTTTGCAATTGAAAAATGTTCAATAAAATTATGAAGACATCTGGAAATGTTTGTCATAGGAACTTCGGACTCTGAGTAGAGATTTGACTACGCATGACACCTCGAGAATGGAGGGAGCGAGTAGATAAATTCTGCAAAGTACGCATTTCAGACTTTGACAAGAGAGACAGTAGAAAGGAATTCAAAGCAGGTGGATTGCAATACTGAATGAGGAAAACAGCACGAGAAGAGAAAGACCATAGCTACATTTAGTTGTAGGTGGTCACAACAAGTTTCTCCCATGAGAGAATATTTCGTATATTTTTCATTCTAAATATGACGTTGATGAAATATAATTTCACATAAGTGGACTGTTTATCTAAAGTTTGGAAATGAAAGGAAAAATAGAATGTTTCTGACAACTATAGAAATTTAAAGATTTTTGAAATGCTTGAACAACTAAAAATGCATCGAATATAATTACTGCATTTTATCTAATTTCATCTAATAATTACTGCATCTATTGTACAGTACTATTGTAATGCTGCACTTAATTATTGCTACATACTATACGTACCGTATTATTTTATTTTATACCTTCGCATAAGTTGATATTCGACTGTATATAGGGATGACATTGATACCGAAAGCTTTTTGCTTGACTGGCAAAATATGCATGAAACGGGAAAAAATCCGTTATCATACATTTCTATAAGACTGTAATATTTATTGCTAACCGGTCAGGGCCTAAAACATTTTAAAATGTTCATCCACGGGACATTTTCTGCTGCCAGAAAGCACAAACGCTGTACTAAATTGGCAATTATCGCTTATTCTTTTCTTTCTATGAATGCTCTATTCAAGGTGAATAGTGAGAAAATGGGAACATTTCAATGCCAAACAATCTAATGGCGTCAAACATAAAAAACTTACAGCGTCAAAATAATATGTCTGAGGTCAGCTCGTATTTTTCAGAGTGTTACGAATCTGATTGGTGCAACTTTTACTCGCTTAAGACTTGCATCAGTCAGATTTGTTTGAAACCTCATTTTTTTTTTCGAAACTTATTTAAAAGTAGTTTCTTGAAATCGCTACAAACTCCTTTTTTTTGTATTGAACTACTCGCTACTATACTTTTTTTCAAAAGTAGTGCGCTACACTACAAACTACTAAAAAATGTAGCTACTACAGTAGCGTCGCTACTTGTAGCGCACTACTTCCAACCACTGGGCTTGACTATACCAAAAGAGTACCTTGTTAGAATTAACTTTTCTTACTTCTCATAAATTCATTCTTTTTCTGGTATTTTCCTTTAAACTCGACACAAAAACTTGAAGGAAGATGGATAAGCATGTTAAAACTAGTCAAAAATTGCAAGATGCTCTAGATGGGTGACACATTTGATTTTTGCACACGGGTGGCCGACACCCTAGGATCGGCCCTGTTCACGAGTTAAGTGAATAACAATAAAATTTTAATTTGCCTTCTGACATCTGGAATTCAAATCATGTTTTTTGCAATCATGAGTTGCAATAGTACCCTACTCGTAGGGTTTCTTGTTTCTACAGATAGCTCTTGTCCCTGCAGTGGGCCCCATAGCACTGAAGGGCCCGCGGCCCAATCCAGTGGGTGGTAAGAATCTTTGGTAATTTTTTGCAGGAGATCCAAAATTTGAATATCCGGGTTCGCCCTGTGTGATTCGACTTTCTTCATAGCGGACATTCTCGCCTTTTCTCTACCTTTTTAAGACTCAAGTGGCATCCAGCACAGATCAAAACTCTGCCGTCCCTCTTTTTGAACGGCGGCATCAATATCCTATGGTTCAGGGGCCTCGAGCAGGTCCCTCCTCCTGAGCAGTGGTGTGTGTGTGTGTATTTTTAAGACGGGGATATGCTTGTAGTTACCAAGTCCTCCGAGCGAAATGATAACTCGGGGGGGGGGGGGGGGGGTCTGGATCTGAAAATCAGAGCCGTCTTCAGGGTCCCACCCAACTGGTTAAGCCACAAATAGTGTTCGGTATGGGGGACCCTGGAATGAAAATTAGAGCTCACAGAGACCGGGATCCACATTCCTCGTAATGGTGATGCTGCATCTCCCTCAAATGTTACCGAGCATCATCCCCCATCCCAAAACGAGAGCCCCCCCCCCAAAAAAAAGAGATCAGAAACCCACTCTGAATACTTCAATGGCAGCGCCCCCCGCCCCTTGTGACCATCTCTCCCTTTTTCACCGACTTCACACAAGAAAAATATTTCTTTCGCATAAGTTTGGTATTACACAGAACCCCGTCTACCAAACATAATTAGAAGATTGAAATTTAGAAAAATGCCTCCTTTAGGCCAGTCTTACAGAATACTTCAAGGGGGGGGGGGGGACTATCATAGAGAATAACAGCAAAATTCATACACAAATGCATAATTAAATTGTTTCCAATTTCTGGGAAAGAGGGACAATCAAAATGCCCCCTGATTGCGTAAATGAAAGACATGACCCCCTTCCATATGTTACCCTGGGATAGCCTTGGTCAAAGGTGTCAATTTTGAGAACTAGGAGGTGTAGAAAAAATATTTCAAAACATAACTCCCTTTATTAGGTTAACCTTAGTCACTTAAAGGAGAATGCATCTCCCCCCCCCCCCGGATTCGCAACTGACGTGAAATGAAATTGAATCAAAACTAGAGGATTGGAAACTAGAAATATGAATTTTATTTTCGCAGCCAGATTATTATTTTTCAAACAATTTTAAAACTGCAGAAAGCTATACTGAAAAACAGGAGGAGGGGGGGGGGAGCTCGATCCTAATTATTCAATAAGTATAAATTATGCATTTACTTTGTTAGATTTTATCATGGTTTTTATGTGTGATATTAATATCACAGCCTTTATTTCATTAAAATGAAACAAAAAAAAAAAAAAGACTGAACGGAAAATAAATAGAGTTAAAATATAAATTAATAGATTAAAATCTCGGCGACGTGTCATTCATAAATGAAAGGGGGGTAAAACATATCAGCGAGTTTTGCTTAGTTTTGCGAGGAATCAACTGTCCACTTTAATCGCTGCTCATTGCTTATTTTTCTCGGTTTTCCTCTTAAAATTCATAACAGCCCCAGAAGACGATTATGTTTTAATTCCTGCAAATAAATAAGCAGTAGTTTTTTTTTTTTTTCTAGTGTCTCAACAAAAAAAAAAGAAATCACGCGAAAGGTTCTTTTAAAGGTGCTCTGACGAAGCCGTACGATATGCAAAAGCGTAGCAGACGACACAGGTCCGTTGATGCATTAAAGAAACATTTCTCTCTAAATATATAAGCTTTTAACGGCTTTCTCAGGCATGATATATTAATCTTCAGTATGCATAGTTATCATATGCCAAAGCTTAATTTTTATTTTCACCGTTTTCAATTTTTCCTGGCGGAAATTAAATTTTCAAATTTACACTAAAATCACCTACGTTCTCTTGGAAATAGTCTAAAATGTGGCAGCAGCGCCCTCTAGAAAAGTGAAATTTTGTTGCCACAATTCGGAAGCGGAGATTTATCTCCTTAGCGTATAGTCTCCATGGCTATGCCACTGTGCTTGTCCCGTCACTTTGGTTGCCAGACACTCCTTAAACCCTAAAACTTGTCAAATTGACAATACTACGATTCCGAGCCGGGCTGCCTCAAGGAACGGGCACCTAATTTCCATCTAGGCTAACATATCCTCTCGTCGGCCTTGTGTGTGTGCGAAGTGTGTGTGTACAGCATAGACGCTACCACCCACTTTTGGTCCCGTTCGCGTCGGAGTTCACAGCGCAAACGTTTGCAAGCATGACGACAAAAATGAGTCCTCTTAACAAGGTGCAAAATAAAAAAAGGAGGCGCACAGATTTGAACATAGATTTAGTATTAGGGTCATTCCATGCGAAATGAGCAAATCAGCTGTGGCTGACATGTCACAGATTTCAATGAAAATTTTTATTTAGGTAAACCATGCATATCTATGAGGAAATGCAAAGTATGGAAGTTTAAAAACTGTTTGTTGCTTTGTTATTCAAATTAGAAGCTGATGCTTACACTAAGCCGAAATTTTCAGAGTTCATTGCTGCCAGTTTGTGACTCAATAACTGCATAAGTTATAAACGTACACTTAAAAAATAAATATTTCCGCTTTCTATAAACAAAGCTCTATTGAGAAAGAGCAAAGTAAAATTTACTCGGATCTTTTTTTGAATCTGAGATATTAACAAAGATTGAAATTTTGCCAATTTACTTCAGATTTCAAATCACTCTTCTAGCACTTTTAATGAAAAAATAACAGTAAAAATGATTCAGATTGAAAAACTATCTAAAGTAACTATCTGCTCTAATTTAGTAACTGTTTATGAATTTCTTGATGACGAAATTGTACTTAAAAAAATCGAAAATTTCCAAAAATTTCATTTTTTCCTCTATTTCAGTTTTTTTTTTTTTTTTGAAGATGAGGGAATGCTCTAAATTTACTCAATTTTTTTACATTATATATTGTAGTGTCTTTTAGATGCCACTAAATTTTAATCATTGGTATCAGCGTATTTTTGTTACTAGAGTAACTTGAACTAATGTAAAATTTCATTAGTTACTTCTTTTTATTTTGTAAGTTTAGCAAAACAAACCATTTCTTTCGTGTTTTCAAAAGCATGTTTATGAAGTACATGCTGAAATGTACATTTTTTTTAATTGAAATAAATGTCAATTTTACTTGCTTTTGTATCATTTAGTCGTTTATCTAGTTCTTTGAATTCTCGTAATTTCACATAAGGGTCAATCCATACAGGTTCCATACAGTATAAACTACTCATTCATGTCCAAATATTTCTAAGTTATCAAATTAAAATAATTATTTTGAAAATTACAATATGTTTTTTCAATATAATGTGTTATATAGGGCACAATATATACGTAATTTAATAAAGTGTCATGAAGTTTTCACACTTTTTATTTCTGTTTTAGTGTGTGAATTGACTAGCAAAATTGCTTAATTTCAAAGACCTGTATCCTTTTTACAAACCAAATACAAAAAACAATATGTATAACGTGTATAGTACTTAAATGGAATATTCAATTGGCCAGGAAATTTTATTTTTAATTCAATCCCCTTTTGGTTTACAGGGGGTCTAAAAATGTCATTTTTGTTATTTTTCCGATTTTTGAGGGGCTGTAATCTATAAAGGGTACACAAACACACAGCAACAGTTACATATTCTTTTTTAGCATGGTTCCAGTGATTAGTTTTTGCCGTTTTCATTTTGCTGTATTTCATTCCCCTACATGAGTTATCCTCCTTTGAAATGAGTAAAATTTTTTACATTTGGCCTTGAACTTTAACCTGTTGCCATTATTTTAATTATTAAGTACAGCTACGTAACTCAGCATGTAATAAGTTTAAAACTAATTTTGATGACAAAGGAGTTAAAATACAACTTCAAAAGTAAGGTATTTCTTTTATGATACTTAGCACATTATTGGGTATTAATTTCATCAAAGCTAATGCATTGCTTAAAGATTGAGAATAAAAAATAAAATGCTTAATTATGAGAAAATTAAAATATTTTCAGTTTTTGAAACTCGGTTAAAAGTTAACTATATTAAATTTGAAAATTTCACTGATATCAGATTGATCACCCTACTCCATAGATTGCAAAAACATATAACTTGTTTGTTTTCATTAAATAGTTAATAAGATACCAGCCTTCAAAGTGCAGCATTTAGCATTTATGAGAATGCTGTTCAATTTGACCAATTTTTCAATCGCATGTAGCTATTTAAATAAAAAAAAATTAAGCAAAAATATTTTAGATATTTTTATATAGGCATAAAAGGAACCTGTATACCAAATTTCATAGAAACCTGTTACCATGCGGCCACCACTTTTTTGCGAATTTTGCTCATTTCGCAAGGAATGACCAATTATCTAAATAAACAAAGAGATACCGATTATTTGGACAACGAGCTCTCTCTCTCTCTCTTTTTTTTTGAATATTCTAGCTGGGCAAATGTCCGAATGGCGCATGCGCGCGACTTATTGCAAACACGCAAATTACTTTTGCCGTAGCCTGGATGGGATGCAAACATCGTTGCATCCACGTAGGTTACGTTTTTGCCCATCTATTTACAATTTTGCTCGTTTAAACTTGGGAGGAGGGAGGAATTTGCGCCATCACCCTTGGGAAACATCCATAGATTAACTGTCTGCATATTATAGTTTCTGTAATGTAGAAAAGCAGTCGTCCATCTCGATAAGTGAATGTCTCAGCAATTTAATTCTAACTAGAGGACCCAACAGACGTTGTTCTGTTGAAACTTTGTAAATTAAAAAGCTAAAAAATGTTAATAAACTATCAAGTGTTTGAACCGTTTTGTTGAAAAAAATAAGTAAAAAGAAAATGTTTTAAGCTGCTTGGTGTCAGAATGCGTATATTTATGAAAACTTAATTTATCTAATGCCCACTGAGCAGTTATTTTATTAACTATTTTTTCTCCTGTACTTAATATGGTTTGTTCCTTCAGCCATACTCAAAGGATAAAAAGCGTAGTCAGATATTAGGTGTAAAAAACTACCCATCTCTAGAACAAACGGGAAATCCCGCTGCAACATCCCCTTATGTAAAAAAAAATAATAAAACAATCGAAAGGATATGGTTTTAAAAAATAATAAATGTAAAAACAGTTCTCTGAATAAGCGAAAATCACTTATCCCTCCCCCCTCCTGATGCAAAATAAACATTCTTCAACTAAATTGACACAAAGAATATAATAAATTGCATTAACAGCAGCTTTGAAATGTAAACAAATGATCACGCAACTCTATTTATAGCCAAAGTCGCCAACTTCTTCAACTAAAATGACTAAAAATGCTTATAAACGAAAAACATTTTTTTTTGCAATTTGAAATATTTCGCCAAATAAACAAAAATACAATAAATTACATTAACAGTAGCTTTAAAATGTAAACAAATGATCACGCAACTCTATTGTTTACAGCCAAAGTCGCCAAGCCACCACGTTACTGTAATACAGCCGATCAGTGAACGAAGCCATATCCGACCGATTAGCGGTTCGATCTTTTGAACGAAAACTTTTAAAACTTCATATATTGCCTAATTTGTTCTTTCCACCAAAGATAAAGATCTTCCACTGCACTTATCTTTTGTGTACAGAACTACCCTGTTGTAATTTATCTGGACAAAAATAAAATTTGTTTCGTCTTTAAGTTCCACCATCTTTTCCTTTAATAATGTACTTATTAGTTTGATAATTCTTAAAATATTCTTGACATTGGTGTCAAAATTCAGATGGATTTGAGCCGAGGGGGATATTTCGATAATTGGGCGATCTTTCTTTATTGTCGTCAATTTTTGGCTTCAGCGCCTGCGCGAGAGGTATTTTTCGTTGCAAATATGAACAAAGAGAACAGAAACATCTATTCACATAGGGTTACTATAATTCAGCAGGGTTACCAAAATAAAATTATTTACGCCAAAAATGCGGTGAACGCGCCAGATTCCCAATTATCGAAATATCCCCGAGTCGAGAAAAATGTTTCTAGGTACGGTACTTTTTGATCTGAATGAAGGCTCCACTCTCTTTCTCTCTACGATTTATCTATTCTCAACTGACATATCACAGTAGGAAATTTCATTACAAAAAACAGAGCTGGCTGTCATTTGGCAACGGGTTAAATATTTATTTCAGTTCTCGCTCAACAATAGGTTAAAATAAATATTAATCATTTGGGAGATATATAACCATCCAATGTTTAAATTAATTAATTAATTAAGAAAAACGTTTCCGATTCGATCCATCGCGTTTCGAAACCATGCTTGCCACAACTTCATTACACACAAAAAATTTGATCAAAATCGGTCCAGCCGTTTGAAAGCCTTATGGTGACAAAGGTCCGCACAAAAGATTTTTATATATTAAGATTATTATTACTAAAGCGGAAAGGTCGGGGGGTCTATTTATGCCATTCAAATTTTTAAACTGTGCTTTAAAAGATAAAAGTTTCATTTTAGGTGGGATAGCATTTCTGGGGGCTGGGGGTACTTCTTAAAATTTGGGAATAGGAATGCGTTGCGCTTGAGGGGAGGGGGAGCAGCCATAGCTAAACCATCTGCGTAAGCATCTGCAATTTTCAAAATCTATCGGCCATCTTTGAAAGTAAATATTCCAGCAGTTAATTTTTATAACTACAGCTAAAGATAAAGCAGGGATGTTGAGCGTCGGTGAGGGGTGGGGGGCGTGGTCAGGGTGCAGACTAAACTACCAATTTTTTATTAGAGGTGTTTAAAAATTATTTCAGTCTCATTTCGAAATTTTTTGGGTGCGGTGGGGCTTCGTAAAAATGGGGAGGGGGGGAGTGGTCTGCTTTCACTCTTGGTAGGACGGGGTAAGCCGCTCATAACTAAATCTGCATTTTAAGATCTGCAATAAAAAAAGCTATCGATCATCTCGAAAAATATTCGAGCGATTTAGTCTAAGCTGCGCAAGGGCGCCTAGGAGGGGGGGGGGGGGGTTATGGCGTAGACTACACCATTGATATTTTTTAGAGGGAATCAAAAAGTTTCATTTCTTAAGTTTTTCCTCATATTCGGGAATTTTGAAAAGCAAAACGTAATCTTTGCCTGTTCCGTAACCCCTTTTGCACATTGGTTTTTAATAAAATGTAGTTTTTTTCTCTTTTAATGTTCGACTTTGTCTTCAAGAATCGTGGCGAGGGGGCGGGGAGGGGAATCGGCGGTCGGCGTACTACTCTTTCTAAGCACAATATGTATGTCCATGTTTTCAAATGAGGTAATAAAAGGCGCTTAAGCTTTCAGTCTGCAGACATTTGTGAAGCTGGTTAGCTTTAGAGTCCCTGTATGAAAACAGGGACTCTAGTTAACTTCCAGCTCAGTGTATAGTATGCTGTAGGATTTATACTTTTATAGCTCCGAGTTCAACTTCTTTCGCTTCTTTCTTATTTATTCTTATTTATTTTTTACATTGACTCAAAATAATTTTCATACGATTTAAATAAAAAAAATTCCTGCTGCAATTTTCCTCCCAATAAAATCTTTAAACGAAATGTTGCCAAACTAGACGATTTTGCATGCACAAAGGCAACCCGTTTGTTTTCCTCTTGAGAGTAATCAGAGTAGAGCAAACCTATGTGGAAGCAGTAAGCAGTTGTGTCCTGTGTGTCTCACGCCAGTGTTCTGGTGCGATATGTTTATATTTGTTGGTTTTGATGTGAAATGGAGGACAATATCGATATTAATTCGGCAGATTAATGTCAAAATATGAACCTTTTCCGCTCTTGATCTCTTTCAAAATGAAGACTAGATCGAGGTGTGCAAATCTCATGGATGATGACAGGGTGAGTCAGGTTTGGTGTACCTAAACAATGATGACCCCTGCAATGATTGTCTTTTTTTCTTTATTCCGATCCACTTTCGCAATTACAAGAAGTCTGTCATTCCGATTTCTTCAGCTGTGATGATTTCCGATTGTAAATGACGCTCAGGGTTCAAATATGAAGTTAGTTTTAATCTTAATTCGTTTGTAAGGCTTAGTCTTTGTTATGATTTTTTTAAAAAAAATCTGCATTTATCTTTTACATTCGATTCATGTTTAAAATGCTGTTGTAGCATTGAATTCTGCAAAGAAATGTTTGTTATGGAAGATTTTTCGATAATATTTCTGTTATAAGTGCAAGGAATTAGATACACAACCGTAAAAAATAACCAAATTTATTTTTTTTTTCTGTGTTATCAAATCGTTTTATTCCGAATTTCTTGATATTGTTTTAATTTTTCGAAGTTTTTATCTTAAGTGAAAGTAGACTAACATGTTTTTGTTCATCTCTATGTTCTATTAACGCTTCTGTCAACCATTCAATCTAGATTGTTTACATTATGGAATTGAGAAATGAGTGAAGATAACCCAAAGGAGGGAATGACTGAGCTGGTGGTGTATTTTATGTACAACTGTAATAGTTTTCTTTTAAAAGAAGTTAGTTGCATCTGGAGAATTTGTTACTAAGCAAATTGTAGAATATCTAAGCATCTTTTATTTTTGGTTATTGTTAAAAAGTGATATCTCCCGATGACTCTCTATTTAGATACACCTATTCACTTTTCAAACCAAAATCCATTGATTTGATTAGTTAGAGAGACATTAGATTGAGAACATGAAAATGGGAATGCTTTTCGATATGTGCTATTAGGAATATTACTATGACTTTTTTTTAATTTCAAATTTTATATTAAATCTTATCTGCATGGTATTCTTTTTACAAATTTCTTCTGTAGTTTTTTCCCCCCTCAAAAAGATGTCATTATTTTCGACTCTAATGTTGAAAGTACTATTTTAATTATCCTTCTTATGAAAGGCGCTAAGACATTTAATTACGGAATATTCCCGATGTAGTGTTTTGCTGTTTCTGTCTGTCAGACAATTTTATCAAAATACCATGAGAAAATGGTTAAAGTGGCTAGTTTAGAGTAGAATTCAGTCAAATGTTGGTGGCCAAACAACTGGCTTTGCTTAGAATAATTGTACAGATAAATGACTGAAGAACTTGGTTGGATCTGGAATCAGAGATATTTTTAACACCTATATCCAAGCATTTTTCATGTGTTACAAGTTAGAAATGTACCTAAAAAATTCTAATATGAAAAATTGTCTGCAGGCAATTTAGAATTTTTACCTAATACAGTCAACAGCTTATAACGAGCCCTGAGTTAACAAGAACCTGAATTTAGCGAGAACATCAGAAGGGTTTGGTTGGTACAATGTTAAGTCTTTGGGAGCATAACTCGCTTTTAATGAACAAACCCCGCTTAAAGCGAGTAATATTTTGAGATTCAAAATTTTCCCTCGACTTTCAGCTGAGCTTAAACTTGTATTTTCTTGGAAAAATTCCTGTAACATTCTGAAGTAAACCAAAAGTTAGTGATGAGTTATAGCTCCTTAGAACAAGTGATGGCTGCCCGTTGTTTTTATTTAAGGAGTAGAGAAACATTTGAAAATTATCTGTATGTTGACTTTGATGTTATCAGTTCCAAGATATACTATTGGGGATATTGTAGCTCAATTTCAAGTTAATGAAGTGCCAAATAATAATCAAAGCGACAACAATAACGACATATATGAAAAATTTGAAGTGGGACAACCCTCAACAAACTGAATGGCTTTTGATATGGTGAAAAACTTTTTCCAAGCCGGAGGTGCAAATGAGAATGTTTTTTGAGCCTTGAGTATTTCTCGAATAAAGTAACACAAGAAGCAGGGTTGGCAAAAACCCGGGTTTTTTAAAAAAAGCCCATGGACCCAGGGTTTTTTGGGTTTTTTAAATAAAACCCAAAAAAAAAAAAAAAACCAACTAAAGCTGGGTTTTTTAAAAGAATTGAGGTTTTTTTTGTCTTTTTAGGGAAAATGTGGAGTACTTGTAACATATTGTAGCATAAGTATATGGGTAAAGTGCAAAAATTGTCTTGGGGTAAAAAAGCTGGAAATCTAGTTAAAATTCAGAGTTTTTTGAAGAAAAGTAAAAGACTACAAAACCCAAAAATGGTGAAGTTTCAGATTTTTTAGTTTCCATGATTACCAACAGTTAAGTCAAAGTTACTTCTCGCGTGATAAAATCTATTGTTCGTTTTTAATTACTATGATTTTTTTTCTTGCATTTTACTTTATTTTTTTTCATTTTGTTATGCAAAACTACTGTAGAACCTCAAGTAGTTTAAAAATCCCTTTTTAGTGAATTCCAGCTTAATCAAGACATTTTTTTGAACTTTATGTTGCCTATTTTCCTATTCCTGTGTACAGAGTAAGAAATATTAAACTTTTTCGTAAGATAATGAAAATACTGTACATCCTATTCTGTTTTCTGTCTGACCATTTGAGAAACCTGTTGATTTCTAAAAAATATACCTTGTTTATTCGAGATTTGTGACGTGTTGGTTTGCAGAAAATAATTCACATGAAAGAAATTTTAGCTAGAGTAGTTTCCTCTGTACAATCTACAAATATTGAGAAAATCAGACAGGACAGGACTAAGTCAAGATAATTTGAGTTATTTATTGACCAGTTAAAGAAAAAAGTTTAATATATTTATTTAAAATCTTTGAAGTATTTTTTTAATGCCGTCAAGAGTTATAAGAAATACTATTAAAGTTCAAAATTCATTTTTTATGTACATTGCCTGTGGTAAAGAATAACTAAAAAATAAGTTTAAATTGTGAAAGTATTTAAATTAATCAATTTTTTAAAAAATTTTTCAGAAAATTTAAAAAACCCAAAAGTGGGTAAAATAATGGGTTTTTTTAAATGGGTTTTTTCAAAAAAACCCATTGGGTCCGATCCGGCCAACCCTGACAAGAGGGGATGACAACGAAGCAAAACAACCAACTTCTTTGCTGCTGTTCAAAAATACAGTCGACTCCCGCTACAACGCGATCCGACTTATGCGAAATGGCTATAACGTGAGTTTTTCAGGATCAACGAATTTTAGAGCTAAAGCAAATTTCTCGCTCTCAACACGAAAATATTTGTAAAGGAATCGTGAGCTAAGTTTCGGCTTTGTTATTTATATTACTAAGTTATTATTACTATACTAAGCATTAATTCGTGAATGTACTTTCATCCTTTCAGCTTCTCTGACTGCGCAAATTCCCATATACCGAACTATAAACATAGCTGACATAGCATTGTTAGTGTGTATGTATCACCACTCCTCATTTTTTATTTATTTATTCTAAATATGAAAGGTGATGAAATATTGCGGCACCCAGGCACGCTTTTTCATCTAAAGTTTGAAGATGTAAACAAAAAGCGAAAGTTTGCGACAATTTAAGAAAAGGTAATGATTCTTGATAAGCTTGAACAACTAGAAAGTGGGACAAAGGTAGCACGACAATTAGGTGTGAGTGAATCTTTCATACGAGTAGTTAAAAGTCAAGAAAAGGCAATCCGTATAAGTCCAGGGGGTCCCAGAACCATAAATGTAAATGTTATAAAAGTAAATGTGAAGCTACTGTATTTAAAAATATATTAGAATGAGGATCATTTTGCGCAGGATAAATCATCATCTTCAATTTTTAAGTTATAATTGTAACTTTTTATAGCTACTGTATAGTACTCTTACAGTGCAGTGCTTTATTATCATAACACACTGTACGTACCATACTGTTTTATTTTTATGTCTCTTCTTCCCATTGATCATTGATTTTGTGCATTGTAACAGTATTTAATATTGAATAATACAACTTTTTTAAAAATATGGTAAAAATTCAGCTGTTTATGTAGGAAACGGTAATATATAGTTAACAAATGGTCAAAAACAGTATAAAAGGTCTTGAATGTCTAAAATGATTGGGTATGTTAATAAAAAAAAGTCATATACGCGACACTTTTCCACAACGCAAAATTTCGACTTACGCGAGGAGTCTTGGAACACATCCCTCGCGTAAGTCGGGATCCGCGACTGTAATAAATTTTTAAAAAGCAAACCAAATATGCATGCGTTTCTATGATTTTTTGGCACAAATTTGTTTTTTACAAGCATTGGGTCATAACGAGCAAGTAGCCTGGTCCCAATAAGCACAAGGTTGAAACACTGAAAGCTTTTACTGCTATAAGCTCTTAGAAATGTATTTGATAGATGGTAAGACAACTAAATGCTATATCTAGAAACAATGACTACAACTTGTTAGCTATCGGAAACTGAGTGAGGCAACAATTAGGGGGAGGGAATAGGAGGAAAAAAGCCTTTACAAGTTAAGCTCATTCCCCCTTTTATTTTTATTCATTTATTGTTTTGTTTTTGAGGATCTGATATTTTTTACTGTTAATTAAAATCCAAATCGTTTTCAAGCCTAAAAAAAGAATACTGCACATAAAGTGAAAAATAAAATTGTTGACTAATGCTTGGATTAATTAATTTCTATAGCGGCTTGTAGAATTTGCATCAAAGATAAACTTTTCAATGTTTAATTATTTTATTCTTAAAATTTACTTTTTTATTCTTGTAATAATTTGTTCACAACTAGGGTCTCCAACCTTTTTTCCCCTAAGAGCTCATTCAAGAATTTACGAGATGACAGCGGGCTCCGTTACTTTTTAAAGGTGAATTAATAATTGGACCAATAAAAATTATTGCTTAATATTCTTACTCGAATTTAGTAATTCCTCAACAATATATACAAAATAAAAAATTTGTAATGAAAATATCAATCTTGAAATCAATACAATTTTCGTCATACCTTTTTTTGACTATTAATTCGCAATTGGGAGGATGTCTGCACTTGAGGGTGTCCATCCAAGAAAGGTTCCTAATGTTCCTTACTGTCTTGGAACTAAAAACTCCTCATAAAAGAGGCATCTGTTATGGCAATTTTATTGTATTTTGTTGATGGTATAATATCGAAAATTGATCACTATGTATAACATATTAGTGTATAATTCTGAATAATAATAGTTGATTATTAAAGTTTCATAAATATTTACGTAACATATCAAGAATTTATAGAAATGACTGTCCTATATCTATGCAAACTGAAGCACTATCTGGCAAACTGCAACTCTTTAGATTGATCTTTATAATTTGCACTTCTTTCATATTTTCTGATCTATTTTCTCATCTCTTAAGCAGTCATTTTCTTCAAATCACGAATGCTCTTGTTTCACTTTCTTTTCCCTTGTTGTTATTTGTGACATCTCTTTGCACCTTTCATTTTCCAGCAATCTTCTTTTTCTGTTCATTGAACTGTTGTGTTTAAATGAACAAGCAAGCATCTGCTTCTGTCACTTGGTGCTGATCTTCTGGCTGTTCACATTGCAATGTGTATGAGCCTTCTTGAACCAGCATAAATCGCTTTTCTCAAATGCTTTTTTTTTCTAGCTTGGGAAGATCTTCATTGTGCTTTGCTTCTTTATTACAGGCATACCCCATAGAATTGTAACTTCTCGAGAGCATGCGGAATCGTAGAGTGAGTTTACCTGCTGTTTCATATGCATGTTTGGTGCATTGGAAAGCTGTTTTAGCTGCTTCCATTTTGCATTATATATTCATTTATTCTGAACTATATTGATATATTTTGTGAAGAAGAATTGTAAGGAAAATCGTTTTATACCCACATTAAATTTACTTTGAAGCATGCATTTGTGTTAAAACTGGTCTACTTAAACTATTATTAAAAAATAGCTACTACCATGAAATTAAAATACTAAAAAATTGCTTTTTTTCATCTATAATATGAAATATATTATGTTAATAAATGTAAAGAAACTAATAGTGACAAATTTCAGAAGATTTTTAAAAAATTTAAATAATCTGATTTAAATTTAAAAAATCCGACTTTTTGTTTTTTTTTCAGAAAATAAAAAAAATTACGAACCCTGGTAAAAACACTACAAAACTCATGAAATTTGAAAAAAAAAAGGCACTATGCACCACACAAAGTTTAAAACCCTTTTTAGCTACTGTGTTTTCTGCTAGAAGGTGTTATTGAATGAAAGTGTCAAGTAATGTAAGTCACAAAACATTGTGTTTCATATCTCGGTGAATATTTGTCGTACAAACTTTTTGTGTTAGAATTATTTTTCAATGGAGATAATTTCCATGACTATGAGTAACGGAACCTTGCGTTCATTTAAAGTTATATTTCGTATTTTATCACTAATTTTCAGTTTTGCTTCAAACTTTGTCTATCTTGACTCTGCATCTTATTTTGATCATTTTTGCAGTTAAAAGTATGCATTTATTACTAACGTTTATGAAAATAAGCACTTGTTAGCCTTGCAGGTTAACAGTGACATGTATATGCAGTGGAACATCTGATTTTAGGTTTCTAATCGAACCTGTAATAAAAACATACCAAGAGAGAAAGCGTAAAATCAGGGCTGGAGTTAAAATCTAAGCACATTGATTAAAAATTGACTAATGAGTTATCAGGGAAAATATGTTATTGTTACTTTTTTTTTGTTTTTAAGTAGAATTTTATTTATTGCACATTCTATTCAACGATGTTTTGCAAATTTGTTTCTTAATTTAAATGCAAATTTGCTTCTGGGCAAATTTGCCCTTTCACAAATAAAAATTATTTTATGGTTTTAATGCTTTGAATCACTTGATGAGTGAGCTTAGGAACATCCTTCATTATTTCTTCCTTGGCTTCATCACTACCATCAGAAATGGGTATGAAATCTGGTATTGAAGGAATTCATGATGTGATTAAACAATACAACCATCAGCGACGTCTTCAAGATTACCAAGAAGAGTCAACAACTGTGGTCCTCAGTTGTGAAAAAAGAATAGACGATCAGAGGAAACTTCTTGTAACAATAATGCCAGAATGGCGTCAAACAGCTGTTAAACAATTTTATCTGGGGGGGGGGGAATAAAAGAAAAAAAAAAGTTTGCTTGAATCTTGTAGATGAAAAACTATTTTGATTTGTTTGCTAAAAAAATGTTAAGCATATTTTCTGAAAATGGGTTAGTTAACATCAGGAATGATTATCTATCATTATCAGTCTAGCCCCTGAAAAAGGAATGAGCAGAAAATAATGTTAGAAGTGGGATAACGTATGAAACGCACAACATAAAATCGGTGTTCCACTGTATTATATATTCATGCATAGAGGAGAGCCAGTAGAAACATGACAGCTGTATTTATATTAAAATGAAAATATTCTAGCTTGTCCAGTAGATGTAGCTGCATGAATCTAAAACTACTACATCAAGCTAGAAAATTTTGGCATTTATTTTATTTGGGCACATAAATGCCACAGTTTAATCCTTCATGGTTAATTTTAAATCCTATTGTTTAAAAATACTTTCTATTTGTACAATTTTAAACATTTCGCTGTATTTAATTAGATTAAACAGATTGGTAACTGCTTGAATACTTATCTCTATGTTGCTAATGCTTTTTGTTTTCAGTACAGTTCAGATTGGTGAAACCATTTTGTCTCATGCATCTATTTTTTCCCTTCTTTCTTTACTGCAGGAGACTGAAACTGACGAAAGCTCCCTGACTATTTCATCCTCCAAGAGAAGAAAGTGCATCTCCAATAAGATGGTTGATCATATACAAAAGTATACCAGAAATGGTGAGTGGGGGTTTCCTCACAATTTGATGAGTACATAGAAATTCCTAAAAGAGAAAAATTGCTAAGTTTTTTTTTTTTTTTTTAACTTGACTTTTTAAACTTGACCTTTGTTACTAAATTATTGGTTGTTGCTGAGGTATAATTAAACTTGTTTTATATATATGGATTTTTGTTTTTCTGAATTTTAGTTACAGTGAATTTCTGATTATCCGCGAGCAGATTATCACTGACTCACACTTGAAATTTTTTTATTGCACACATTTTAACTTAACAAGTGCAAAATCTATTTTTAGACATTCCTATTTCTTTCTTCCCCTTCCCTTGCAATGTCATCAAACCTTTCGAGGTCACCAAAACCTGACTAGTTGAAACCTGATTTTTAGATTTACACTACTCAATCAGGGTTTCCACTACGGTGGCATTTTTCGCAAAATGCGAAAACCCTATCTCAATTGCAAAAATAAAGCAAGACATTTTCGCTTTTTTGCTCAAATAAAAAACAAATTAGTTTTAAAAAAAAAGAAACAGTAACATCCAAGAGAGCAATCAAACATGGTGATAGTTAACTTAATCTTTATTAAATCCTAACTAAGATGTTTAAATTACTGGTAAGGTTCGCAGCACTTAGCCAATCCGACATTATGTCTCCCTAATAACTGCATCATTAGCAGGAGAGATCGAACTACAACGTTCTAAAAACCAAAC
Source organism: Uloborus diversus (assembly GCF_026930045.1). Lineage (NCBI taxonomy): Eukaryota > Metazoa > Arthropoda > Arachnida > Araneae > Uloboridae > Uloborus > Uloborus diversus. The sequence continues at coordinate 93,742,427 of NC_072737.1, forward strand.
AGTTGTTTTCTTAACGGTGAGCATAATCCAAGATGTTTAGTTTTACTTATGAAAAACATAACTGCTGTACTTTTGAAGATATCATAGATGAAATTTGAATTCAATTATCAACTTGAGATAAAATACACTGAGGCATTTAGAAAGACATGAGAATGTGATATCTTGGCATTTTGCTAAAATTTTTGCCTCAATTTTGGCTATTGTGCCAAAGAGCTTTTGAACCCAGCATAAACCCTGTTCTCACTGCTTTAGATCTACAGTACTTATTGATTTTTAAATCTGCTCTAATTACTGATTTTAGATCAACACTAAACAGCATGTCTTGAAAAATGCTTCTGCCCTACGCATTTTTGGTGTAACCTAGCTTTATCTGCTGCAGTTAATCTGCTTGCAAAATTTGCTTGCATATACATTTTTGGTGTAACCTAGCTTTATCTGCTACAGTTAATCTGCTTGCACGATTTGCTTGCCTTTGTGTAATCCATTTGCAATAATGAATGATCTTTTTTTTAGCTTTTACATGCTTTTTTTACATACCCTGTTACCATTTTAGCTATAGTTGACATGTATGCGAGTGTAATTGCATACACTAGCATCACTTTTACCTAGTTTGCAAATTATCCGCGAATTTGCTTTTTCACGATTAGGGTGCCACCCTATTCTGCTGATAATCAGTAGTCTACTTTACTCGCATCCCTGCAGCTCCTATAAAACTTTCGCAGTGAAATCATGCCCCTTTGAAAAAAATTTCTGCCCATGCTTATTCATATTCAGTTGATTAATTCTGCTATCAACGTTGAAATCAGAGATTCCAATAACTATACCACTTGTTAAACTTTTTTAACTCTTTCTATATCAGATACAAGTACCAAAACGGAGTCCAAACCATGAGTGCAAGACCTTTTATCTCTGGACGTATTTCCGTCTTGGACAAAATTTCCAAGACGGAGGTCGGGATGGAAAGAAATTCGATGACTTTCCTTCAGTTTTTACTTTTAAAAAAAAGAAAAATTGAGTGTTTGAAAAATCTGCTTTAATTATACTGGACCGTTCCATAACCTCGAATTTACATCGATTTTCCGCCATGGGCTTGTTTTTGCAATGTGCTTTTGGAAGAGTGGCTTTTAGACTCGCGCCAATTGACTTTTTTTTAGGTTGCTCTGTTATTTCCAACTCACTGCATTGCATGCCGCGAAGTTGCTCACTATTCTCCCTGATTTATTGAATTAATCGTCCCTATTTGAAAATTTAACCTTTTCTCTTTCTATTTTCAATCACTTTTTTTTTCCATTTGCGTATAGTGATTGCTGACAGAATGAAAGGTTTACACCAGCAAAGGGCGTCCACATACCAGACAAAATGGGAACTATCAGGGACTTTGAAGATTTTAATGAAAATGGGAATTTTAGAAAGAATCGGGGGGGGGGGGGGGATTTCAATCTGGTTTGAAACACACATGGGCAACTATTCCTGCATTTTTTACATGTTTCTGGTAAAATATTCTAAGACTCGAGGAATCACTAAATTCCAGTGTTTTTTCAATCTAACATTCGCTAGAATGGAAATATGGAGTGGGGGGGAGAGAGAGGGAAAAAGAAATGAGAAAAATAATGGCAGCACGAATTTGCGAAAAAACGCTGCTCTTGCAAAGAGGGTAAATCTGCAAATTAACTCACGGTACTGAGGTCTTAAAACGTTTGTATATTGGACAATCTAAGAGGGGGGGGGGAGCTACTCAAGGGCTGTAGAATAAAATATCGAAAAACTGAATTGAAAGTCATTTTTGAAGCTAGGAGTGGTTCTAGATTTTTTCCCTCAACAAACTTTTAAAAGTTAAAAGTCAAAAATGTTTAGGCTGTCTTTAATGATGTAAAAGTGGGGAGAGAGAGGTTTTAAAAAAAATTGCGGAAACTGGAGTCTTAAAAACACTAATGCTAATTTAGGCAATCTTTGGTAAATTGATGAGAGATGATTTTGGTGCTCTAACCTGAAAATGTTTTGTATCGAATGTATTAAAAACTATTTGAGGTACTTAAATATCTTAAGAGAAAGGGAATTTGGGACCCTCTCCCGAAAAGTGTTTATAATTGATGTCTTAAAACTTTTAGGCTGTCTTTGGCAATGTCAGTTGGCGGGAAGGTGGGGGGGGGGGCTCTCTCCCCTTTCACTATGCTGAAGTATTAAAATGGTATTTTGGCTATTTTTGAGTGAGTTAAGAGTTAGTGAATTCATGGGTCTTTCTCAGAACATTTTCGAAATTGAAGTCTTAAAACTTTGGGGTTTGTCTTTGGCGATGTGGGGAGGAGAGTTGCTCTTACAATAGAAAAATAAATCTTGGAACACACACTTACACTGCTTTTAATAAACACAAAGAGGGGGGGGGGGTATTCCGCAGCCCAGCCCGAAATATTTCTGTTTCTGAAATTTTAAGAGCTCTGTTTTGGGCTATCTTTGGACAGTGGCGGATGGGGCAACATGAACCGGCCCTGGCATTTACAGGCCAGCCGGCCCCCTTAAGATTTGCTCCTTGAAGAGGAGACGCTCCCACTTTCCTTTACGTTTTTTTTTTTCAGATATAAAAGATAAAGCGGATACATCTTCTAGTTTTAGTAGGGAGTCACCATTAGAATTTGAGTATTCAAATTAGGAGAACTGCGTTTACGAATGTGGAAAAAAAGAATCAAAAATACGAACACCTGCATAGTAAAAATTGATATTCTTGCTGATGATGGGGAGGGGGGGGGGGGTTCGGGGGCACTCCCCTGGAAAATTTTCAAAATTATAGCTTCAAAAACGCATTGTTAGATTTTTTAAATGATCTTGTGCGACGTTTGCGGGGGGGTATTTGGAGAATTCCCCCAAAACTTTTTCAAAATCAGAGCTCTAAAACGTATGCGTAAGCATTGCTTTGAAACACTAGGGGGAAGAAGGGCGTTGAGAAATTCTTTCTGGGCAAAATTTCTCAATTGAAGTTCCCAAAGCGCCAATTTAGGTGACAATTGACGATCTTTGGGGGGAGGGCTGTGTTTTTTGGAATTGCCACCTCTGCAACCATCTACAAATTGCTTTAAAAGAAATAGGGACTTAGAAAATATACACACTTAGAAAATAGGTAGCAAGAGAGTAACATACTGCCCATTTGAACAATTCATAATTTATACTCTTAGTAAGAAATAAAATTGAAGCATACTTTGACGAACATACATTGAAGCACACACTGAATTTAACATATTTTGGCACTCCTCCCCCTTATCAACTCCAATTTGTTAGAAATTTTAAAATTCAAGGCTTGTAGCCACATTTTTGCAAAATTTCAAGCATTTGAAAATAAAATTGATTTTTTTCAAGTATTTCCATTTTTTTTAGGAACGACAACTCACACAACTTTTCGTTATAAGCAATAGCTTTCAACTAAAATGTAAATCCGGCCCTAGAGATAATAGTATAAATAACAAAAATCTCCAAAATATTTTTACGAATTAAAAGCGGTAATGGATAACTAAAGTAAAAGTTTTAGAAATAAGTAAATTTTTTTACGAACCAAACTTGCTCTTCAAAATCCTTTGTTTGAATCATCAAAATGAATTTCAATTCCATTATAACTTTGAAAGGATTTTTAATTACAGCTAAAACGTGTTACAAATGACTCCATCATTTGACTCCAGTCCTGTTGCCTCGAAACTGGAGAAAAAATAAATAGATTGCCAGTGCCTACAAGTTTCAACGAGCGAATCCCTTTTATTCACAAAGCTATAAAAAAGGAAGTGGTAGGTGTGGTTTAATCCCCAGTTACCCTAAAGCAAAAATTACTGAAAAGAGTTCCAGGAAACAATCCCGACCCTTCAGCCTTCAACTTCACTCTCGGAAAAATGCCTCTCTCTTTGCATCTTCGAATGAAAAACAGCTGTTTCCGTTCCGCAAACTGCTTTTGCCGTCCCGTCCCAAGTAGTGTTCCTGTGCTGGTCCCTGTCTCTGTACCCTTTACACAGATGACCGTGAAATGGTTATCGGCTATCATCAATGAAAGGGCTAATGAGGTGGGGTGCTAATCGATTGCTTAATCTGGCGCCGAGTGCATGGTGGGCCGGTCCACAAGGGATGAAAAAGAAGGCTTTCGTCATGTACGAGTCGTTTTTTTTTTTAAAGAAGGCAAGGGTCTTCCTAAGATTTTTACAAAGATTTGAAATCCGTTTACAAAAATGAGTGAACCAATTTTAGATTTTCCAATGTCGCAAAGTGGTTTGATTTCGCATCTTCTAGACGACAGATTTTTTTCACTGGCTTTTTAAGGAAGAAAAAATGAAAAAAAAAAGTTTTTTTTTGTACTATTCAATTGAAAGATTTATTGCGGCCCAAACCGAGGCGGCCCACCGGGCATTTGCCCGGCTGCCCGCCGGCCCCATCCGCCACTGTCTTTGGATGACTTAGGGGGGAAGGGAGTAGAAAGCTTCTTTCAAAAAGTTTCCGGAATTAGTATTTAAACTTTTAGCTTATCAAAAGTCATGTATATGGGTAAGGGGGGTACTATTCCTAGAACAAAAATTTAGAAACTGAAGCCTTAAAACTGAAATTTAGGATATTTGTGGTCAGGGCCCAATATAGGCTGATTTTGCTACCGTTTTTCGGTACCTTCTCAAAAATCTTGTTTTGAAATAGGTATTTTCTCAAAAATCAAGTAATAAAATCAGGTAGCTTCACAAAAAACATCGAAAATTTCAAAAAAATTTGCATTTTAAAATATCAAATTTTGTTTCTCCCATTTAAAACAAAATTTACTCATAAAATAACATTCTAAACAGGTTTTATATGAATAATCGCTTAAATAGCAACCTTTTTGTGGTATTTTAACTCATTTTTAGCTGTTTCTTGCCAAAGTGTGTTTATGCAATATTATCGCAATCTTTTAACATGTTTTTGGGGAACCGTTTTTCTCATAATTTATAACATTGTACACAGTACATAGCCCTATTAAGCTGAAATTACGATGGTATTTTTGGTACTTCTAAGGTTTTTTAGCTCCCCCCCCCCCTCTCCAAAAAACAAAACCTGTTAAAAATAATACTAGATGACATTTACACTTTTCAAATTAAAATTTCAGTTGTTCTACTTCTCTTTTACAAAAGTGAGGATGCCTCTAAAAGTTCACAAAACACAATGCTGATAAAAAAAAAACTTTCACAAAAATAGAATGATGCAATACTTTCACAAAAATAGGTAGCCGAGAAAAATATCCTGGATTGGCCCCTGGTGGTGAATGCACAAGAAGGAGTTCGGGAGTTCCCCTTAGGGGAGTTAGGTTGAGGGGTTCCAAAAATATTTCAATGCTAAAATATTTAAAACGCCACTTTAGGCTATATTTTAGTGCTTTAAGAGGGATGTGATTCGGGGGCCCTCCCTAGGGAAGGATTCAGTTCCCCTATTACTTTTTTTTAATTAATGAATATTGGAAAGCGTATCTCTTTTTAAAAAAACGTATCTACTTCACTGAAGTGGTTTTTTTTATGGCTGATTTCACCACCTGCTATCTTATAAAAGAAATCTTTTTCAAATTAAGACTGCGGGGGGAATGGTGCCAGTTTATTATCATTAGTCGCCCAATACCCTTCCCCCCACCTTTCCTTCTTTTCTGGTTTGTTGGCACTACCTTGAGTAGACTTTCCAATCAGAACTGATTTATGTTGCAAAAGTGAAAATCTTATGTCCCAAGCAATTTTATTACTGCAATAAAAATGTTTACGATCGGCAAAAAAACTAATTGCGGAGAGCCGCGAGTGCTTTTACCCCTAACATTATCCAACATCGTCTAAAATTGTGTTTTTGGAACTTCAATTTCGAAATATTGCCGAGGGAGAGTTCCTGAAATCCATCCCTTCGATAATGTATTAAAAAAGCGTATAAATGTTATGAAAGATGGAGTACAATTTCGTTTTTAAAGCTTCAATTTCAGGAAGAGTCCAGAGCGGCCCCCCCCCCCTTCTCTAATACTTTTGAAGGTTGCCCAATATTGTGATTTTGGGACTTATCAGTTTGAAAAAATTGATTTTATAGGGTCCCTGAACCCCTCCTTTCTCTGAATTTTACCAAAATGGCTAACCATTGCATTTTTTGAACTCTATTTTAAAGAAAATTTCTGGGGGAAAAACCCCCCAGACCCCCGTTATTGGCGGTTTTTAAGTTTTTGGAAGTAAGCTATCAAAACACTTAAATATTACAAGTTCATATAGTTAGAAAAAGTCAAAAGTTTAAATTTCAAATCAAACAGATTGCAAAACTGGCATAGTTAAAATCTACAACATTTACAGATTATTATTTTTCCTTAAGCATGTATGCTTAATGCAGGGGCTGAAAATATTTTCCATCTTGAACACATCACCAAACTTGCACCCATGGTCCAAAACTGAATGTTTACAAAGCGATGTCAAACACATGCTTCGAGTTACTCGAATTATCTTATTGACGCAATGAAGTACTTTCTTTGCCCTTTTTTAACTTATCATCCTATATTGTTCACAGTCTTATCTTGTCAAATATATATTCATATTTTTAATTGTTGACCTTTGTTATTAATCTATGTTGACTCGAAATAATTAAATATGTTACATCAGCAGTTGTTTGTCCCTGTGCCCCTCTTTGGGAGCACTCATGCCCCCCCCCCCCAATACCACCTCCATCCATGGTCAATACATCACAAGTAGTAAAATCAGAATTCGAAGCTGAGAACTGGTTAGGATAACTGAAGCAAATAATTAAAGGAAAACATAGATAAGTTTGTATATTTTTTAAATGTAACTATTTTGAACATATTATTATTAGAACACTTAAAATCAAAGAATCTTAAGCACTGAATATAGATTAATATGAACTGAATAGAAGTAATTTAGGATCTAGGTGAAATTGACTGGTAACAGGGCCGGAATTGGAAGTGTGGAGGCCCTGGGGCAACGAAAGAGTGGAGGCCCCTAATCAGGGTTCGAAAAAGATCATCATAATTTCGAAAATATTGGGTACTTTGATCCGAATATTTTGATGTATATGTATATATCTGATATTTTCGATCAGCACTTAAGTAGTAAATACATCACTTGACCCGTGAAAGTTAGGATATTTTGTAAAAACTTTATTGTGAGGACCCCCATTGTTGTGGATGCCCCAAGGCAGTAGCCTCGCCTGCCCTCCCCTAAATCCGGCCCTGGCTGGTAATACCAATTGCTGTCGCAAACTAAATGGGAGGGCTGTTATTGTTTGTCCTTTATAATTTATAGTAGATTGTAACTCTGACAAAGCACTCCTTAGTTTTCTTTTAGTGCTTGCTGTATATTTTGACTTTATGTATGCTCATGCAAAAAATTCATATTCACCGAGATTTGTAGATGAAAACTGAACTAAAAACCTCAAAAAAAAAAAAAAAAACCTGGCTGTTTCAAAATTTTCACATATGACCTCAAAATTGGGCAAATTATGCTTACCGTAAAATCCTAAAAGTAACCCCCCTATCGATTATAGCCCCCCCCCTCTTTGAAAAGTGAAATCATTTTAAAATCCTGAATATACACCCCCCCCCCCCTTCTTTCCACCTGAAATACTTTCCGATCATCTTCATTTGCCACTCCCCCCTCCTCCCCAAAAAGGTAATATTTTCTGCTTTACTTGGAAAGCATTTACAGAGGTTTAGTTTCCCCCCTCCACGTGCAGATTTACTTTTCTAAAAAAAAAAAAAAAGAAAGAAAAGAAAACACAAAGATTTGAACAAAAAAGAAAAAAAAAAGGTCTCCCCTGTTTATTCCTTCCAAAATGTTTAGACTCCTTTTGATGCAAGGGCGCCTTTTTTTTTTTTGTTCATATGTATTGCAAAATAAAAGGAGCATTTTTGTTCGGACTTGTGAAAATGAACAATCTTCAACAAGGCGCCAATTTGAAAATGTGACCCCATTTTGGAAATGCTTTGCTTAAAAAGTAGCGCAAAACTTAAAAATAACCTTTTTTAAAGGAGAAATAAAATAATTGAACGAGTTTACGATCATCAGAAATGTATAATTATACTAAATCAAATAAGAGATATGTCTGTGTTTATGTTTGCGAACTTTGTAAAGCTCAGTTTTCGAAATTACGATTTTCGTAATGAATTTGCGATTTTTGCTTCTATTCTGAAACAAGAACATTAAGATTTTGCTTCTTTTACTGCAACCTTATTACATTCAGTACGTGATGAATTTTCAAGTGATAAATTATAGGGGTTTTGCCAACTTAAGGTGCAAAATCCTTTCTTTTCGAAAAAAATGGCGCCCACATGCAATTTATTACTACTAGAAAATTATGACAGGTTTTTATTAATTAGTTTCTCACTCTTCATTAATATTAACTCTTGTTTACTTTTCTATGCTTTAAAATTAATACTACCAAAAACAATTATTTTGGCTAATTTTTCGGAAAAAACTCGATTATACCCCCCCCCCCTCTTCCCCCCATCTGAAATTAACAAGTTTTTGTTTTGAAAATAGGGTAGGGGCGTTACTTTCGGGATGGGATTTTATGGTAGTTTTCCTTTTTCGTTTTACTGTTTTAAACATTCATGCTTCTCTTAAAATTCTTCTACCCCCCCTCCTACCTGGGGAGTTGTCCCTTTGGTTGAGAATTTCTGATGCTTGAAAATTTATAAATTTTCCTATATTGTTTTTATTCTAAGTGTATTTAATATAATTTTACCATGTAAATTTCAAAAGAAAATATAAATGCATAGGACACACACAACTATTTTATTTGATGCATTCAAATATTTTTGAAATTGTTTTCCTTTTTTTAGGTTTGCCCAAGATTGCAGACTTGCCGCATTCCATAAAGCGAGAATTAGAGACAAGCAGAGACACAGATCAAAAGTCTGGCATTTCTCCGCACTCTCAATTCGAATGACACGTTTGCCAATGAAGACGAGAAACAAAATGTTCGCCGTAGTACCCCGCCAGCGCAAGTTCATGTATGACAACCTCTAACCAGACATGGCTCTTGGCACCTAGTATCCCTGAGTTCTCCTCCAAGTTTGAGTCCCTCTTTGCAAGGGACCCACAGAATTCTTCGAGAGAGGACGGGCCTGTTCGCAGATCAGTTAGAAATCGTAGTTATGAGCTCAGAAGGCTCGGCCTCACTGCAGAGGGTTTAGTAAGTGTTCATCCTTTTTTTTAAATGAGAGATTTTTTTCCAAATGCAGTAGAACGTCAAAAAATCTAAACTGAATGGAACTAGAAGAACCATAAGTAATTTCGGATTTTTGAAAATTACCCAAGAAAATACCAATTAGGAAAATACTATGCCATTTAATCAGATGAAGTAGTTGTGCAATATGTATATATAAAACTTTTAATACAGTACATAATGCTAGAATATTTTATTACATTTATTAACAAAAATAAACTCATCGTTTTCTGAACATAAAGGAAAGCATGTTAAAACTTCATATGAAAGCATTCAGATTTTCGACGTTCCACTGTATTTAAAATGTGAAAATGAGTTAGATATTCGCTCTTTCGTGCTTGACTTTCCCTCATTCTTAATGTTTCACAAAAATAATCTGTTTCAAATCCACAATTCTCCTCTTTTATTTTAATAATTAAGAAAAAAGAAAAAAAAAGTGGTTCTGCTTTGAAGTATACTAATGCATGTAGAAAAAAGGAAAAAACAAATTTATAGACTAAGCTAGTTTTTGGTATAAAGTATGTTGGAAAAAGAAAGTTAATAAGAATAATAGTTGTTCTATTGTGTGGGCATTGCCTGTTTCCTAGAGCGCTTCATAAACTAGGATGTATATATCAGCCGGATATGAGTGCTTGCCAAATCCCATTTGGTGAACTAATCAAGAAATAACGAATTCCAAAGAAAAATAATTTTAAAAAAAATCATTTTTGTAAAATCGGGCTAATTTTACCAGACCAGAGAAAATGTTTAAGGGCACCCCAAATTAAAATTTTTGGGAGGGAGGAAGGTCTTAGTTTGAGGAATGAAATTTTACTTGTAACCAAATGATAAAATACAAACATGCACACATATACATAATGCATAGCTGCCAACTTGTACGATTTAGCCGTACATTATAAGGTTTTTGGAAGTTTTGTACGGTCTTATGGCAGATTTGTATGATTTTTAGGTTTTTGGTTTTAATTTTACAATAAATTGCGAACGGTTGAAGTTTTCTTTTACTGCCAACACTTTTGAGAGCAGAAAAAACTATTGTTTTGGACAAGTTTTTGATAGATAATTTTTGAAAGCTGCGAAGTCAGCAACTTTTCAAAGTTCAAAGAAATAAAATTTTGTTTATTTACTTATGTTTATTTTTTATTTTTTATTTATTTATTTATTTATTTTTTTGCTTATAAAAGCACAGATCAAGTCAAGGTGATGATTTGAAAATATTATCATACTTTAAATTTTAATACTTTGCTTTATGATGGTCAAAAAAGGGTAGGAATATAGCCACCTCGTACATTGTAAGATTTTTTAAGCTGGCATGTTGGCAGCTATGATAATGTCTAATGAGAAGGAACATTAGGATCCATAAAAAAATATTTTTAAAAATTCAAAAAGGGAAGAAATATCAATGCTGCGATATTGTATAATAATTTGCTGAATAAGAAAATGTTTGCAAGGTTACATCAAGTGTTGTATCATAGCACTCAACTTGGATGTTTTTCTGCATTGCATAAAAATTTAATATGTTTATCGGGCCCATGTTATCATGGCGTTAATCTTATGTAGCATATGCATTAAATTAAAGAACCATCCTTATAGTAATTTTAAACATAGAAAGTGCATGATGCTTAGCCATCTAAACTTGTTTTTAGCTTACTTAATCATTATTGATATCTGAAGCCAGCGCTTTTAAAGTTTATTTGGTGGTGGTTACATTTGATTTCAACTCTTATAATGAATAGCACTTAATTAAAATCTCAAAAAGTTGTTTTTCTGTACTCCTCCTGTAATAAATCCATTTGTTTTCTTAAGGAATTTGAAGACATGTACAGTAGAGTAAAGCGCAAGAGAAGAAAAACTGTTCACAGTTTTTACACCAGGCGCATCTCACAGGATGCCGGGAGCATGGCTGACACAGAAGATACTGATCGAAGAGGGCTGTCAGATTCAGATACCATCGATGACCAAAGTGACCTTGAAGGAGGTAATTTATCATTTTTTAGTTTTATTTTTCATGTCTATTGTTGCTACGACGGATTTTTATGATCCTGTTTCTTCCAGCTGTTGCTACAGAATTTCCTGCTGGGATAGCTGTGGGAGAATCCCAAGAAGATACAGTTGTCCATGGACCTAGTGCTGTGAACGGCCCTAAATACTCTTTGAGACCTAAGAAACCTATTACAAAAAGATTCCAATTTCCTATACGTAGGTTTTATTTCTTCAGTCAATGATATAAATTTTTATTATTTTTTCTTCCTTCTTCCAAGAATTTGCTGCTAGTAATATATTCAAATCAATAATGTTACTTTTGATAAGTTTTTCTCCACAAATTGTCACCTCAGTGCAACAGTAAGACATCTAAAGAAGCAAAAATAGGTTTTCTGTCTTGCTACCGATGTCAAATGTGCCTTTGTTTAGTTGATCACTGCGACAGTTTACGTGTTCACATCTTTTGCATACAAAACATAACTTAGCGTTGCCGAAGTTCAGAAATTTATCTTGGTTTAATGATCCTAGTCTCTTTTTGCTCATATCCCACTGTTTCCCTGTAGCAGCGACATTTTATTCTGTGTTTGAATTTCTTTCTGCTTAAGTTATCTAAATTAAATTCTTTAATTAATGAGTTTTTCAATTTACCATTGGATCATGAAAAATAGTTTTTTATTTCACCTTTGAAATACTATAAATACATTCAAACCTTAGTTATCAGAATTGGTTAGGACAGACTCCTCTTGCGTTTATCAAAATCTTTAGATAAAAGAAGGGATTCAACAAAAGACCATCAGGAGATCCCACTAACATTAACTCTGCATTTTGACATGCACATTGCATATTTGTGCGAAAGAATTATTAAATGTTAATTAAGTTAAATGTGGTATTTTTATTAGATATCACTTTAAGTTTAAACAATAAACATCCTCAATAAATGTTACACAAATCAGAAAATGCAATATATAAATTTAATAACACACACATATTATACATACTTCATGTACTTAAAACTCCATTCAAATTAGAAGAGATATTTAGTTGTAATCCATATAGCAATAATCCATTTGGTAAAAACGTATTTAATTTTGTTGTTAATTTTGAAAGTGTTTTAGTAGTTAGAAATTAACTTAATGAAACAAAACTTTGTTTTCTGATTCAGTCCCTTTTGTATTGAATAGCATTTCAAAAGCATTTATTAACATTTTTCCAAAAATGTACTGGTGAATGCAAGGGAGAATAAGAATGGATGAAATATATAAAGATAACTCGGATTCTGCAGCAGAACTTACTGCTCCTGGTAACGTTAAAAGTTTATCTTTTATTTCCTGAAAAAAAAAAATCAATGAAACGAACTTTGGATAAAGGAGGTTCAACTGTAGTAGCAAATAATATGTACATTTTTAGTGATTATTTTGTTAAATTTTTTTTATTTTTACATGAAATATTTGTGCTGTCTGGAGTTTGTTTGAACTGTGATAAATTCAAACTTATCTTTAGCTCAATGACAGTTAAATTTCAAAAGAGTACCTGCAGCTGACTAAATTAAATTACTTTCTGACATTGAGAACTTAATTTTGAATTGATCTTGAATTGGACTTGCATGCCGATGTTTGAGTTTATGTTAGGAACAAAAATTTCAATTTGTTTTAGTTTATCCAGTTGAGTCAGTGAAAGTGATTGCTGTTAACGTTTTGGATTTTTGTAAAAATTCGTATGTAATTTTTCTTCCATGCTGCTTAGTTGGTCATGGCATGAGATAATATTGTATCCAATTGTAATTAAGTTTATCTTTCATGCAAGGCCCAATTTATTTTTTGTGTTCCTGCATAGATTGGTCATCTGAAAATGAGTTTGGGAAAAGAATAGACTTTTCAAAGGAAAATATTAAAGAATTGAAATCATTAAAACTATTATATCTTTCAACACCAACACTTCCATTGAATGAAGTTTTAACAGCTGGTGATAGTGATACAAATCACAATAAAAAAAAAAATGATAAAAGGCTCCGAGAATCGTGCCTATCAAGGAATTTGTAAATATGTTCCAGCTAGGCATCTTGTTTGTATGATTGATGGTAAAAACATTTTTCAAAATTGTTTTGTTTTAATGCTGTCTGATAGTTGCTTTGCTTTCAGAGCCAGTTAGGCCGAGAAGATCTGCGGGTGCGAGTATCTTCGAAGCAACCCACTCCAGACCCAGGGAAAGTTTCAAAAGTACGGCACATCGAACTCACATATTCAGGAGGTATGTATCATATTTGATTAATGGGGGAGGAAGGAGAGATTTCTCCCACCATAACCAACATATGTCAATTGTGTAATGAAGCAAAATGAAACAGGAAAGCTCTGAAATTTGGTGTTAATCCAGCCATCTCTTCATAACTAGTGACAACAGCATATTTAAAAAGTAGTCGAAAACTCTGTACTGCATAGTGAATAAAATATGACAACGTATATAAAGTACAAATTGAGTACTCAATTTGTACTTTATATACGTTGTCATATTTTATTCAACAGCATATTTATTGCATTTGCTGTCAGGTAAAGCCTGCATTATAGTAGCAAACGCCCTCCTAGACTGATTGTGTGTCAAGAAAAAAGTTTCAAAGCCTCTTATTTACTACTACTAATAATAATAATAATAAAAAACTCTGGTATTCTCGGACTCTAAGATGATAAATGAAATTTTTATGATTGAATCTCTTCAGAAGAAAAATTCGCATAGTTTGAAATTTTTATCAACAATACCGTTTTAATGCCTTTTTTAGAAACTAATCAGTGGATTATAGACGAGAAATTACCATGGTCTGAAATCCATTCAAGCAGCAAGTATCAGGCAGAGGCATTTTTTTTTCTGTAAATCATAGTTTATTTTTTTAGATTATGAGTGAAAATTTCTATAAAGAGAGATCTTTGGATTTGACTTTTTTTTTTTTTTTTTTGCAAGTAATCCAGCTGTATATGATTTGAAACATTTATCACTTTGTATAGCAAAGAAAAAATAATAAATGTACTTGCATTAACCCTTTCTTAGTGTTAAGATGTTACTGAAGGTTGTTGTTATTGTTTTTTTTTTTTTTTTTTTTGCTTAGTTTTTAAGTATAAAATTTAGTTAAACTTGAAGTATTACTATGAAACAAAATAAAGAGATCAATGTTCCATGATTGATACTCAATCTGAAGAACATATTGTGCTATACTTTCGCTATCTCAAAGTGGCTGTAGCACAAAACCTGGCAACCACTCACTGCATATGAGTGACCTGGCAGCAAAAAGGCTAATGTAATAGCCCTTTAGAAAATTGTCTTTCTTTGTAATTTCTAAATTATACTTGAGAATAATCCGGGCTGCAGATTTAATTATTTTATGTTTGACAATGGTGTCATTTTGACTTATACTGTTTCTTCTGCTACAAGTTTCTAACAAATCAGCAAAGTTTGAAATAATCACTTTTGTAGGAAGTTGTTGTATTATCACTAAAGAATTTTTAATTCTGCTCTTTAGTACTTTTTTTTTTAATTTTATTTATTATTTTTTTATGTTACTTATTTAAATTTTCAGAAAAAGACATGCTATCCATAACAGTTCTTCCAGCAGTTCCAGTGATGATGAGAGGCGCTTTGAGAAAAGGAAAGCATTTAGCATGGCCAGAGCCAGAAACAGGTAATGGCTCAATAACGACTTTCTGAGCAACATTTAAAGTATTTTTAAATCAGAAATCTGGCATTTTCGTATTAAGTAGATCAGTACTATGAGTAGACATCTAAAATATTACTATTCATTGTAAAAGTTCATTGTGGTAGTGAAATTTTACATTCTGTTATACTGTAATCCATTCTGATTTAATTACAAATCTCTCAGACTTTTGTCATGTCTTTTAGTTACAACTGTGTTGTAATTTTTCTTTAATTTAATATTTGTAATTGTTCAGAATTTTCAAAATGCCCGAATATTCTGCAGTGGGCAGAATATTCGGGCAGTACAGTTGAAATCCGACTTACCCGAGGGATGCTTTCCAAGACCCCTTGCATAAGTTGAGAAAAAACGTTTTATTCCACAGAAAATACTACTTTGATGCGCAATATCATGAGAAAGAAAGACATAAAATAAACCGTACGTACAGTATGTAGTAAGAAAAGCAAATGCACTTTAGTTGTAATGTACCGTAGATCCAGTAATGGTATTGTTAACTTTAAAAAGTGAAGATGATGATTTATACTGCATGATCAAACCGTTATTCTTATATAATCGTTAAACACACAATACGGTTACTTCACTAGTTCTTTTATAATGTTTCCAGCTATGGCAGCACTCCTCTTCCTGGTTTCTTAAATTCACAATACAAGAGCAACATCCATTTCATAATTTATGCATTTTACTTAGATACTACTCGGGGAACTTTTTACGGATTTCCTTTTTTTTTTTACTTTTAATTTTACATATGGAAGATTAACTCATATCTAATTGTCGTGCTATCTTCAATGCATTTTATAGTTGTTCAAGCTCATAATCTTTAGCTTTTCTTTAATTATCGGATTTTTTTCTCTTTTTCTTTCTACCTTCACAAGATGAAAGAGTGCTCCTAGGTGTCATTATATTTCATAAACTTTCATATTTAGAATGAAAAAAAAATAAGCAGAAAATGAGCAGTAGTTATTTATATAAGCAATGTTCAGCCTATAATGGTTTGGGAACTTTTGCTCGCAGTGATGTTAAAGAGATGAAGGTTCATGCACGGAAAAAAAAAGTAGCTAATAACAAAGCCGATATTTATGCACCAGGATTCCCGTTTGAAAATTTTTGTGTTGTGGGCGAGGAATTTGCGTTAGGTCTAAAATTCTTTACTGCTGAAAAAAACCACGTTATAGCCATTTTGCGTAAGTCGGATCTCGTAGCGGGAGTCGACTGGTATCTGCAAAATGAGTTTTTGAGATTTTTTTTTTTGAAACTAACCCATATTGTGGATTTTCCCCCTATAACAATGAAATTTTGCATTCATTGAACTGTAATTTAAAAATTTTAAAATAATGGGGCAGTTCTTGAGGTGTTCAACACCTATATCAATTGTGTGACACATTTGATATTTGACACCCTCAGCGACCCTCGGACCTACCAATTGCTTGGTTTATCAGTTTAAAATGCTCAGATAAATCTGAGCAAGTGGATCCCTGAGTGACACAGAGGACAATCAGATGAATCCTTCACTCTAATTGAATATAAGTTTTTGTAAGTAGTCATGTCCAATAAGTAAATGAAAGGGGCTTAAGGGATCTAGGGATTTTAGAAGACATATTGTCGCTCAGCATGAAGTTGATATTAAATTATGTAAACAAAATCAGACATTTATTGGCACTCAGATTGTACGGAAAGGCAAACATCCGGTTTACAGGCAGAAATGGGCGCATCTCTTAGTTTTTAGGGATAGCTTTTGCAGATGTATATTAGTTTCTAAATTAAGCAGAGTCTCATTTAAATGAGTGGAACATGCATATAAAATTTTTAATTTTCCCTCTCATTCAGATAGACTTGTCTTAACTGGATATTTGATAATTCCATATGATCCATGGTACGACAGTATTATTGAAGCTTAAAAGCTTATCTAAGCTTAAAAAATATATATATAAAATTAATTTTGAGTATTTTGTTTTTAAGCTGTTGTTTAATGGTTTATTTACAGCTATTTTGAATCTAGATTTTAATGTTTTTACTTTTTTCAGTTCCGGTATTAGATGGAGTTTTATTTTATTTCGTTCTTTTAGGTGTCAGTGGTAATTTCTTTTATTTGCAGTCAGATAATCTCATCTTTGTTGTGTAGCAAAACAAATAATATTTATTCTGTAAACAAAATGAGGAAAATAAAAAGTAAAAAGACTAAATAAATATAAAAATCAGTAATTTTAAATAAATATAAAAAGATTGAATGAAAGTTGAAGAATTGTGTAACAATATTAAGTTTTAATTTTCTAATACAGATTAAAAAGCTAAATGAATTACTAATTGCCTTTAATTCTTTTCCAGGTGCCTTCCACTAAACTTCGTTGAAGAAGACCTCACAAAGGGAGCATTGCGTGACCGCATAAAAATTGGGAGTAGTTTGGCAGACATAGACCCAATGGCCATTGATAAGACAGTGAGTAATTTCTAAATTAATTCTGTACTTTAAAAAAAAAATGTTTTCAGAATGTTTTACAAATTTTAAACTTTTTTTGATAGTTCACATTTATGGATACTTATAATTAAAATATGTGATCCATTGTGTTGTGTGTACACGTATTTATGCTTATACTGTAAGTAAGTAAAAATGTTAGTTTAAGATACACTACAGAAGCTTCCATATTCACTTAAATAAAGCTTTTTATTTCCTAATGCAACAATTTGGTCTAGTTCTTTTCCTCCTATTACCATCTTACAAATTTTACTTGTTATGACTAATTATTAATTTTAAATGGTCTCAAGAAGTGTACACATTCCAGTGATGAATAATTCAAAGTGATATTTCTTTTTCTTTTTTTTTTTCTTATATTGTGTTAAGACCAAAGTTTAAATTATCCCCATGCTTCAGTCTCATTTTCTTTCTTTTTTTAATGGTGTGAAATTTTTCAAATTTTTGAGGCCTGATATTTCATGAAGTCATTTGAAAAAAAAAAAAAAATTGATAACAAATAATAATACTTTTTGTTATTACAAAAGTTATCACAAAAATTTTTTAAGTTATTACAAAAGGACATTAGGGTCGATTCAATGCCATGAAGCAGTGGTTCCCAACCCATGAGCCTTGACCCTCAAGTGGGTCGTGTACACTGGTCGAGAATCTGAACCAAGATATATTTTGGGGTCTTAATTTTTTACAAAAATACTCTTCTTAGTTTTACTGTCACTCAAAAGCTCACCTTGGCCCATAGCCAGTAAGGCACTTTAAGATTAAGATTTTTCATATTTCTTTCCCCTCTCATTGAAAATGAAAATTAATGAATCAGTAACTCTTTTAAAGAAAATTGTGAAAGGAACTAGTAACTGCTTCAAGTTAAAAATACTCATCCTTTTTTGCTGAACTGGGATGACTATAACCAGTGAATTGAGACACTTGAGGGACTTTTCGGCAAACTACCTATTTAAATGAGACTTTTCATTGCAGTTTTTTTTAAAAAAGATAATACAGAAATGCAATGAATGTTGTGTGCAAGTTATTTCAGAATAATACAACTATCCAGTTTCAATCCAGATGTAAACTCCCTCATAGAGTAAAAATAGCATTAAAAATCCATGGAGTTTCTTTGATGACTTGTTTTTGAGTTTTTTTTACATCTCTACCAGCTAAGTAAATGCAATAAAATTATTTTCTTTCTAAAAATTATTTTGAAAATTTTTCTGGTACAGTATATTTATATCAGTGCTGCAGCATGACGGGAGAAGGGAATAATCTCCAGAACTCTTATTTTTACCACACTTTCAATCCTAGTACAGTATATTTTCACTTAAGGACAGTTATGAGCAGATTATGCCCAGAAAGTAAATTTAGGCTGTGCAAGTAATGTATAGTAGTTAGTGAGCCTCAATGGCATTTTCTCCAAAACTGGTGGGCCACACAGCTAAGAAGGTTGGGAACCGCTGCCCTAAAGTGTTGGTCCCACAATAGGAAACTGACAAAAGCTTTCAATGGCGTCACAGCATTTATTCATTTTTGCACAACACTATTTAACTTCATGGCGCATCAATGTTCTATGAAATACTATCAAGAGCAGTGAACAAATGCCTTTGTGCAAAAAGTAACAGTTAAAGAAATGTTTTAAATGTATAGAATATCACTGTTATCAAGGACCTTTCCAATTTTTGTGTTGTTGTACTTCATGCTCTTTAAACACTTTTCAGGTGACTTTTGAACACATTGGAGGCCTAGACAAGCACATCCAGTCCCTAAAAGAAATGGTGTTGTTTCCTTTAATGTATCCTGAAGTGTTTCAGAGGTTCAACATTACTCCGCCACGAGGGGTATTATTTTATGGACCTCCAGGTTAGTAATTTTACTATTACAGTAAAACCTGTCTACAACGAAACTGTTGGGACCTAAAAAAAATGTTGTAATAGACAGGTTATCGTTATAGACAGTTTGAGTATTCATGCTGACATTTTGCTGGGGCCAAAAAAAAATATATATATATTGTTATAGATAGGTTATTGTTATAGACAGTATCGTTATACACAGGTTTCACTGTATTAATAGCAGTACCTGCACAGTGATGCCCGTGCTAAAAATTTAATGGAAGTCTGTTGAAGAAAAAAAAATGACGTCCCCTCCCCTCTCTCTGATGTGAAATAATAATTTTTCTTTGTTCATACACACCTTTTCAAGGAAAAAAAACCTATTAAAGTCTTTGGAATTTAAAACTTTTCGTCAAATTATTCAATTAGATTTACAATTGCTTTAAAACTTAATTAGCGAGTGAAGCGGTTTTTACTGCAATTGAAAATATTTCGCCAAATAAACAAAAAAGAGACATCGAATAACATCTTCCAAATGTAAGAATAGTTTCCCAACTCTATTTTTTATCGCCAAACTCGCCCAGCAACATCATGATCCATATGTCTAACGAAAGAAAAAAAAACATCCAGGGGAACATTCAAAAATCATCTCCAGAAAAAAAGAAAATGTTGTACATTTCACTAGGATAAAAACATATTAAAAGTTCCTTTTCTTTCAAAACAAATTGCCAAAACAATGAATTACATTTACGGTTGCTTTAAAACAATATTCCTAGACTGAACTGCTTAGCGCCTCAAAGTCCCAACCTCCACCCCTCTTGCTTTCTCCCCCACTCCCCTCCGAAACATTGCAAGAGCAGTATTATGATTATACGTTTTTGGTGTCGCAACTAATTAGGGGAAAGCTCAATTTTGGCAGGATGTTTGTACATAAGGTACACACTAAAAAGCCACAAAGTCCCGACCCCCACTCTTGCTTTCTCCCCCACCCCCCTCCGAAACATTGCAAGAGCAGTACTATGATTATACTTTTTCGTGTCGCAACTAATTAGGGGAAAGCTGATTTTTGGCAGGATGTTAGTATATAAAGTATACACTAAAAAGCCACAAAGTCCCGACCCCCACCCGTCTTGCTTTCCCCCACCTCCTCCAAAACATTGCAATAGCAGTACTATGATTATACGCTTTTTGTGTCGCAACTAATTAGAGGAAAGCTGAATTTTGTCAGGATGTTAGTAAATAAAGAAAACACTAAAATAAAAACAAAGTCCCGACCCCTACCCTTCGTGCTTCCCCCCCCCCACACTCTTTGAAACACTTAGACCATCAAGAGCAGTACTATGATTATTTGCTTTTCTTTTCGCAGCCAATTAAGAGAAAGCTGAATTTTTGCACGATGTTAGTACATAAAGTGTACACTAAAACCTAGACAGTCCCGACCCCAACCCCTCTTGCTGCTCCCGCCCCCCTCCTTTCAAAACATTGCACAGAGATCAGTTCAGTACTATGATTATACGCGTACAGCTTGCGAACTTATGATGTTACTGGGGTGTTAATTTTTTTTATTTCACTCCTAACAATATTATAAACCAGTGGTGCCCAACCTAAGGCCCAGGTGCCGTAGCCGGCCCGCGAATCTGCTCCGTGTTGCCCGTTGTTTTGTGAAATGTTACAACTCGAAGAGCACGATTAATGACAATGTTACAAATTGTTAACCAAACGTTTAGAAATTGGTTTCTGAAAACATTGTTGGGGACCACTGTTGTACACAAATTATGAAACATACACTGTTTATTTAGATAGATCAATTTCACCATTTTACCAACTTAATCATATGCAGAAATCTCACAACAAAAACCAAAAAGTAACTTCAACTAATTAATAGCCTTTTATCATTACTCTTGGAAAGAAATGTTTGAACAAAATTTATAGATAATAATATGATAATAGTCATTTTCTTGAAATGGATCAACAATGTAATAAGGGGCCATCTTCTAATATTTCGTTGGTTTGGTCCGAAATATTGTTACTGTGCATTCCACTACAGTGTCCACACGTAGATGTGCAATCGAACCTAGCTTTACGACAGATGCAGATTGAAACACATAATCTTTTCAATTGCAAGATACTAATTGGAGAAGATCACTTGAAGCAGAGGTAATCTTCATGAACTTAGGAATCAGTCTGTTTCATGAAGTATAATGCCAACCCCACTCTTCTGGCGGAAGTTTAAAACCTAATCCAGATTGAATCTGGTGTTGACCCTAAAACTCTGGTGGAAACCTTAAAAAGATGTTGATGAGTGACGTCTGAAGTTGGTGGAAGTTTTGATAAATCAAAAGTGTACTTTAGGGACATTTTTGTGATTACTTGCTTTTCACAAACTTTTATTCAAACTTGGTTAGGTTTTAAACTTCCAGCAGAAGAATGGGTTTGGAAATATATTTTAAGCAACAGACTGATTCCTAAGATCATGACAATTACCTCTCTGCTCCAAGTGAAATTCTCCTACTAATATCTTGCAACTGTAAAACATTGTGTTACAAACTGTAGCTGTCGTAAAATTGGTTCGATTGTACGTCTATGTGTGGACACTGTAGTAGAATACATTGTAACAATATTTCAGACCAAGCCAACAAACTGTTAAATGACACCTTATAAAAGAAAAATTGTAGTTATAATAACTTGATGCATTTTTTTTTAATGCAACCTGTTTTTCAGAAACCAGTTGCTACATAGTCCTCGAGTTGTAACATTTCGCAAAACAACGGTTCACACTGATCAGTTTCATGGACCGGATGTGACCCCTGGGACGTAGGTTGGACACCACTGGTTTATAAGGTGTTTCAGACGGTGTGGGGGGGGGGGGGGGAGCAATAAGGGTAAGGACTTTGTATTTTTTTAGTGTATACTTAGTATACCAACATCTTGAAAAAAAATCAGCTTTCCCTTGTTTAGTTGGGACATGAAAAGCGTATAATCATAATACTGCTCTTGCAATGTTTCGGAGGGGGGGGGAGAAAGAGGGGTGCAGGTCGGGACTTTGTACTTTTTTAAAGAATACATTGCATACTAACATCCTGCCAAAATTCAGCTTTCTCTTAATTAGTTGCGACTCGAAAAGTGAACAATCATAATACTGTTCTTGCAATGTTTCGGAGGGGTGGGGGGAAAGCAAGAGGGGTGGGGGTCGGGACTTTGTGGCTTTTTAGTGTATACTTTATGTACTAACATCCTGCCAAAATTCAGCTTTCCCCTAATTAGTTGCGACACAAAAAAGTAATATCATAGTACTGCTCTTGCAATGTTTCGGAGGGGGGTGGGAGAGAAAGCAAGAAGAGTGGGGGTCGGGACTTTGTACTTTTTAAAAAAAGATATTATGTACTAACATCGTGCCGAAATTCAGCTTTCCCCTAATTAGTTGCGACACAAAAAGCATATAATCATAGTACCGCTATTGAAATGTTTCGGAAGGGGTGGGGGGGGGGAAAGCAAGAAGGGTGGGGTCGGGACTTTGTGGCTTTTTAGTGTGTACTTTGTGTACTAACATCCTGCCAAAATTCAGCTTTTCATTAATTAGTTGCGACACGAAAAGCGTATAATCATAGTACTGCTCTTTAAATGTTTCGGAGGGAGTGGGAGAGAAAGCAAGAGGGGTGGGGGTCGAGACTTTGTATTTTTTTAGTGTATTCTTTATGTATTAACAACCTGCAAAAATTTAGCTTTCCCTAAATTAGTTGCGACACGAAACCTTTATTGACTGGGCTACAAGCTTCCGTAACCCAGCCCTTTTGCGAGTGAAGCAGATGTTTTTTCTTTGGCAATAATAAATGTTTTGCCAAACAAAGAAAAAAGTTTAAAATCACATTTATAGTAGCTTTCAAATCTTTATATATTAGGAGCCGCGTTGCCCGCCTTTGCCCGGTCTACCTTGAGAATAAAAATTGTGTCAACTGACATATATTCAACAATCAGACTTAATTAAAAGAAGAAAAAAAACACCATGCCAAATTACCCTTCCAAACAATGACCATAGATTTTAAAATGCTTCGAAGAAATTTAAATGTGAAAGATGGATTTTAAAAGTGTAACTATGGAAACACAAAATGAAATAGTTTAAGAAATTAAATCAAAATAACGAAATAAACAATGGATTCAGAAAACATAACCATGGAAACTTAAAAATAAAATGGTTCACAACCCGAATCAAAATGGCATTTTTCGAATTTTATTTAAAAACGCTTGTAACTTTTTTCCTTTGAAGCTAAGTTTTTCGACCATTGGTCGAGAGAAATCTGGATTAAAAAATGTCGCTTTTTCTATTGGCGTCAAAAAGAAAACTCTGGGACAATTCCTTCACTTTTTACTGACAGATTCAATGAAGAAAGTAGTGCCTAAATTTCAGCTAAGCCTAAAAAAGTTCGAGTTAAAAACGCAAATTACTCTCGCCGTAATTAAGTTAGAGCGTCGAAACAAATTGTTTAGAAAGCGGGAAATTCTGCTTTTTTCAACGATATATGATATTATTATGTGCAAGTAATTTTTCACTCCCATATTTGGATATTTATGTGAAACTTGGGCCGTAATTGGAACAAAAAAAGAACTAATTATCGGATTTCGAATAATAGCCTATGTCACTCAGTAAGAAAGCACCTTTCACATAGTGAAAGAATTCTTCATATAGGTGCAGTGGTTCCAGAGATTACTTTGAACATATAAACACACAAAAATCCGCCCTCTTCTCTTTATAAAGTAGTATAGATTTTTAGCAGAATTTGGTATCGTTTCTGAGAAATTCATTTGTAACAATCCTCCACTTAAAAAAACAGGTTGCGTCTGTTAAGGTTGAAAGATTAGCTGTATGTTTTTGCACTTTCCTTAAATAAGAATCCAATTGACTCCTGCTGGACATAATATTTGAAATCATATGATATGCTTCAAGCAAGGTTCTGCTGCTGTTCGAGTCTCTTGGAAAATTTCTTTGCATTTGATTGTGACTTGACTTATTGTATTTATATACTACTAGTGATACCCGCACGGCTTTGCCCGTAATAGAAAAATCAAAAGGTCTTTTGGTTTGCCTGTATATTTACAAATAATGTATGGTGAATTTTCTCGCCAGTTGGCTTGTACCCATCTTACGGTTCCACGTTATGATAATTTCGTATCTCGCCAATTGGCTTGTGCCCATGTTACGGTTCCACGTTATGATAATTTCGTAATTTACTCGTCAATCTTATGATATTTTTTTTCTTAAAATTGGAATAGAAAAAGAACCACATCGAATTTTTGAAAAATCGCTTCGAGGTACACACTCCCATGCTACAAACTAACTTTGTGCCAAATTTCATGAAAATCGGCTGAACGGTCTAGGCGCTATACGCATCACAGACATCCAGACATCCTCCAGACAGAGAGACTTTCAGCTTTATTATTAGTAAAGATAATCCTCCTTTAATAGTTCAAAAAATCTAAAATTGTTGGTATAACGTATCACTGCAGTTAATACCTTAGTGATAACTATTTAAACATTTTCAGTTGGAATGATAACTCAACTACTGCTATTCAAGGTTTTAGAAAAGTAAACTACAATTCCATTATTTGATTCCATTTGATCGTTCCTAAAATTTTCTAGAGCAAAATGTTTTAATTGAACATTCATAATCATACAATTTTAATCTTTATGTATGGAAACATTCTCAGCTTTTTCTCTCTTGCACATGGAAAATAGGAATAATTTTAGCTCATTACTTTTCAAATGCAGTAACTTTTTATTATTTTCTTTTAGCTTATTGTTTTCAAACATTGGAGAAAACAAAGTTTCTTAATTATGAACTAATCGACCCGTGCGGAACTCCGCACTGTGCTTCAAATCGTTTCATAAGGTATTTCGCTCTTTAAGAATTTCAAAGGAAGAACATTATGAAGAAGAACCGAAAAAAAAGGAAGCGCAGAAGAGAAGGCATGTAATTTAAAGACATCAGTAACAAAACCTCGTTAAATACAACGTTGTGATAATTTGATCATCGCTCACCTTTTGGTCATACGTATTTTCAATTCAAACATAAATATCATTAAAAGTGTGGCTGAGTAGTGACTCGTGAAAAAGCAATAATTGTGCATGTAAAAAAACAGGTTGTGGCAAATACAGTCCTGCCTATGTGAGCATCTGACGGGAAAAAAAGAAATATTAAAGAGATATCTATTGGCACGGATTCGAATTGGCGCCATTCTGATTAACAGCCCGACACCCCAACAAACCTAGCAATTGCGCCTTCCTTTTCGAAAGCTATTCATTGAAGGAATGCGTAATAAAACACAGTAAAAAAGTTTTTCGCCGAAAAAAATATAATAAGATCATGCGTCTATGTTTTGTCATTAGCCAGCATGATACGATTTAAAATTATTCGAAAAGCATTTAATTTGATTAAAGAATGACGAATATCTCACGTAGCGATTGAAACGAACATTCTAGAGAAGTAATAAATTAGATTGAAAATAAGTGTTTTTATCTTTGAATATTGAACTATTTCACACAGAAGATTGCTTTATGAATTACGGCTTAAATGCCCGCACATGTTTCTCTTTTAATCTAACACTTAAAATTCAAAACCAAAACCAGTTGAACTGAGTCCGTTTTTTAAGTATAATTTTTCGATCGTAGACAAAATATATTTTTTTTCCAGCAGAAAGCAGAGGAGTAGAAAATGATTTCTTGCTAATGGAGTTGATAATAATTTTAATGCTTTATATCGTATTTGTGCGAATAAAAAATGAAAGGTTTACTGGGTGAAACTCGTAGTTTTAATTTGTCATAGTATTTTTTCATTTGTATAAAAGGTCGAACACTGCTATTAGAAACATCTACATTTCAGCATACAATGAAAATGTTTTTCTGCACAAAAAGGATTTC
Source organism: Uloborus diversus (assembly GCF_026930045.1). NCBI lineage: Eukaryota > Metazoa > Arthropoda > Arachnida > Araneae > Uloboridae > Uloborus > Uloborus diversus. The sequence continues at coordinate 93,768,487 of NC_072737.1, forward strand.
CTTTAGGTAAATCTAATATTTTTTTATGCTTACATTATGCTGAGTGTTCTGGATGTAGTCAAAGCTTAAAAAAAAGAAAGAACACTCTTCGATTAACAGTCAACTTATCCGAATGATAACTGTAGCCTGCATAAAGGAGTCGGAACACCAAGTAGCATTCCCACTGCATTTATTTTATTACGTTTGTATGTTATGAGTACATGTAATGCGAAATACTAATATAAATTTGATATTCTTTCGGACAGCCCAAACTTGCCCGAAGTTCAGATAGTTTATAGCCGAACGCTCTACCGAAAAAACTTATCAATTTAACCAAACAACTAAGTCCAGTGCTTTTAAGCTTTATTAAAACATGAACACACACAGGCTTTTTTTTTTTTTTTTTTGCCGAAAGCGACGTAAAAAATGGAAAACTGCATTAGAACTTTGCTTTTAAAATATGCATAAGAACTACAGGCAGCATCAAGGTTTTGAAACAACAAGGGGCACTTTCGAAAACTTTTTTTCGACCGTAAGTCTATTTTTCTTCATTAGCCAGCCTGATAAGTTTTAAAATGAGAAGGAAATAATATATAAGATAAGATATTGAAGAAACATTTTTTTATTCTTGAAAATTTTACAATTTGTTACCGCAGGCTGCTTGAACCGTTATGACTTAGGTGGCAGCACGTGTTCATCATTTAACAGCAGGGTTGAAATACAAAATAAATTGAACTGTGCTCTTTTTTAAACGTAGCTTTTCGAATGTAGTAAAAATGTGATAAGCAATTTGTTTTTTTGCAAAAAGAAGAAAAAATATATATTTTACTCTTCAAATTGAGGTAGTAATTTTTTTATTTGTACAAAGAGTCAAAAACTCATTAGAAGAATATATATTTCAATATACGATTTATTATTTTTTTCTGAACAAAAAACAATTCTATTGTAGTCTGAAATCTTAAACCTGTTACTTATATTTTCGCTTACATTATGTTTTAATTTTCTTACCAGAGCCAAAGCTTAAAAAGAAAAAAAAAACGTACAATTCCGAAGTAATTTAGCACAAAGTCACTTCAAGTTTTCATATCAGCAAGGAGCGTTTCCTTCTCATTTATTCTATTCCTTCATAGTTGTTATTCACTTAATTAAGTGATCACGTAATGCGCGATATTTCTTTAATTTTTTGTTGCAGATTGTCCGGACGTGGGCCCGAACACGCATTCTCCTGGTTACGAAGAGAACGCTCTGCCGATCAAGCTATTCAGCTCTGTCGGTCATAGCGCAAATTAAAGTTATAAGTTTAACCAAAAACCTCATTCTGGTTCGTTTAAAACAGGTTTTTTCGGCTGAAAAAACTTTTTTTAGACCGTGGGTCTGTTTTTCGTCAGTAGCCAGCACCATAAACTTTAAAATAAGGCGTAAATCAAAGAAATCGATCAAGAATTGAGGAAAATCTGGCGTAGAAACCAAAAACAGGCTACAGCAATAATATATAAAGATGACATTTTTTCTCCTAAAAAAGCATTGGCTTTAATTATTGACTTATTGCCCTACTTAAAATAAAATTTGTAAAGTGTAATAGTTTGTTTTGATAATAATAGCCTTGTTTCTTTTAGATTTTTATTTATTTAAAAAATATTTAAAAGTTTATTAATTACTTATATTTAAATTGATAATGATAGTTGAGAGTAATATCTCTGTATTTCTGGAGAGTCATCATTCTTTGGCTTTTCTAGCTGAATATATAACAACTTTTCATTGTTCGGTAATGTAGTTCAGGGTTCGTACGGGTCATGGAAATCCTGGAAAGTCATGGAAAGAAAATAAGCAAATTTCAGACCTGAAAAAGTCATGGAAAATTGAAATTTTCAGTCTAAGTCATGAAAATTTATTTTCAGTCATGGAAAAATGTTCTGGGGAAAAGTAACAGTAGCTAAAAAGAGTGTTAGAAATCTTGAATGATTTAGTATTGCACCATGAAAGCTATTTAAACTGGAAAATTGAACGATCTCAAAAAACATTGCATCCAAGTTCGTTTCCGTCACTCCTAAACCTTTATTTTAAAATTTATCGGAGTTTATCTCAATTTGTTGAAGGTTTTGGACAATCTTTAGTCATGCGATAGAATACAGAAATAGGGGAATTCTAATGCTCAAAAACAGTAGTGCTCAATATACGGCCCGCAAAACTAATCCATGTGACACACTGGTACGCTCAGTGTCATTATTTAAACATGTTCTGGAATTTCTGAACCTATTAATTTATATGCATTTGAAAATGTACAAATAAGTAAACAAGTACATTCAAATCAAACAATTTATTTACAATGAAATATTTTTATTTTTATTTTTTTAAATAAATATCTGGTTTAGAAACATGAATGTGGCTTTATTTTAAAGAACCAAAAAATTGTCAAGTTGACACTAAAAGGCAACTTTTGAAGCAAATTTATTGAAACTTAGTAATGATTCATTCAACCTTTCCCCCAATCATTATCATTCTGCCTGTTTATATATAAAAAAAAAAAGTCGACATTTAATCATCATTTACTGTAGTTTTACTTAACTTAAACTTATATGATGAAAACAGGTAAGAATTATTCAGTTTTTTAGGTGTACACTGACATTTTTTCAATCAGGTAGTGGCATTCACATAAAAGTTTTCCTAATGCTTATTTCCAAAAAAAAGGCAAGTTTTATATTAATTAGTACTATTATCTTCGTGTAACAAGGTCATGAAAATTTTCATGAAGTCATGAAAAAGTCCTGGAAAAGTCATGGAATTTTTTCATCCAAATAGAGTATGAACCCTGGTAGTTAGACCATGGAACATCATGAAATACCTTGCAAGATTCTATTGCATCTGCAAATGCCCTCCGCTTTTGGAATTAAATGTTAGCATGCAAATTGTTGCTACTATATATAGAGAGCATTATGCTGAGCACAACTTGGTATATTTAGTTGTGATTCAAAGATCTTCGGAATATTTCTTAGGTTGTATTGCTGTTGTAGAGTTTAGTAAGTGTTAGATTTGTTGTACTTTTATTAATGTTGAAGCTCTACTTAGTTTAATGTTTTTTAATGTTTCAAGGGATTAAAAATATGCATTAGATATTTACTATTTTTATCTGTGTTTGTCTTCATAGCATCTGCTTTTATACAAGCGTGAACTTTAGTTAATCACTATATTTTGTATGTAGTATCAAAGGGTAATCTAAAGAAAAGGGTCTGTAATATCAAACGTAAATTTACAAATGGTATTTTATCTATAGATTATGCAGGTAGTTTAATTTTGAAAAGGCCATCAGAGTTGAATGTAAACAGTGCGGGAACATGTTCTTTTATCCTTCCCCTGATTGTTCTAAAATGGGGAACTCAGCTCTCCTTCCAGTGGCTGGTTTTTATATCTGAGCGTATGATTCTTACAGATTATTTATCAGAAAATTGTTTTGTTTTTGCCATACTTTGCATGTATGGAAGAAAAAATCCTAATTGCTGCAATATTTTCTTTTATTTACCATCCTGAAGCGGAAATTTCATCAAAAATGTTTATCATGCAATAAAATGGATTTTTCATTTTCCAGCAGCTATGATGATATTTTTAATGATTAATATTTTTGCTGAATTTGATTACTCTCGCCAAGACTTACTTGATTGACAACTTTTCAATAGGTACTGGCAAAACCCTGGTGGCTCGAGCTCTGGCCAATGAGTGCTGCAGTGGTGATAAACGTGTTGCCTTCTTCATGCGTAAGGGAGCTGATTGCCTCAGCAAATGGGTTGGTGAGTCCGAGAGACAACTGAGACTCCTTTTTGATCAAGTAAGTGTATGTGCCCCTTGTAGCGTGGTATGTCATCAATGTAAGCAAGTCTGTCTAGGTTAAGAACATAGACATTCTAAACTTTACTGAATCAGAAAAGGACAATAAAATCCTTCTTGCATCATCAGCTCTAGGACCAGACAGTGGAATTTTTTATTGCCTGTTTTCTTTTTGTCTTAGTTTAGAAAGCTCACTGTTATAAGTAAGAGGGTCCTTTTCTCAGCATTTTTTTTTCCTGTGATGAGATAGATCCCTTGAAGGGCTTTTCGTTTTTTATTTTACTTTGTATTATTTTACTGGGCAGTGATGCTGATGATTTATAGGTTTGGAATTGTGCATAGAGTGTCTTGTGTCAGAGGCACTGTTTAATATGTTTCAATACATTGTTTGCATATTTATAGGCATACACCATGCGACCTGCTATCATCTTCTTTGATGAGATCGATGGTCTGGCTCCTGTGCGTTCAACTCGTCAAGACCAGATTCACAGTTCCATTGTCTCTACACTATTGGCTTTGATGGATGGCCTGGACAATCGAGGAGAGATAGTCATCATTGGTGCCACCAACCGACCTGATGCCATTGACCCTGCTCTCAGGAGGCCTGGTCGCTTTGACAGGGAGCTGTCTTTTTCCTTGCCCTCATATCAAGTAAGTTGCTTGTTGATGCCACTGCTTGAAGCATTTAAGGATTGTCTTAAAATTAAATCTGTGCTGTTCTAGAAATTAAAGTGCACCTTAATGATGAGGTTATATCAGTACGAAGAATATTTTTTCATGTAAACAATGCAAGTTTTTTTTTTTTTTTTTTGCTTTTAATTTCTATTTATTCAAATAAATGCTTTGAATTTTTATGAATTTAACATAATTTAACTTTTTTTCTTAAAATAACTAATTATGTGTTCTCAAAATAGTATGCTAATGTCGCAGCTTATTACTGTTTCTAAAAAAGTAAGACAGACAGAGAAAGAAAAAACTAGCTGGCATTGATATTGATAGTAAAATAAGTGTGTATCGAAAGTGGTTGTCCCTGTCTTGATCGATTCCATTAATCTTTCAATGTACTAGAAAATAAAAATTATATCACTCTTATTTAATTAGCAACATTCTAATAAATATTTTCCTATTTTGTCCTTTGATTTCTTTAGTATATAAATGGCCATGGAAATTTAATGAAAGTTCAAGCTGAAACTTCTATCAAGAGAAGAAAAACTTTATACAGTCGAACCTTGTTAAACCGCCACCCTCTTAGTTTGCCAAGAATGTGGTGGAGAAAATGTTCAGTATAGGAATGCAATACAAATTCCCTCCTTAAACGGCCACCCCACCGTCCGCCAACGGCCAATGATTTTCAAAAGAAAAAGCATACTTGGTATGATAATATTGCTTTTTAAACCGCCATCTTGAAAGACCATGTCAAGTAATTCGAACTTGGCATTAAGCCATTTAGGAGAGTGAATGTCCATGAGGAGCCGCAGGGGGAAATCATTGAATGTCACACATACCTGCCCACTAATGCCCCATACAAATGCTCCTATACATTAGCCACTACATCCAGCTTTCTTATCTCTTTTTCTGTTTAATCCTGCTACACTCAGTCGCAAGGAGCTTGATACCAACATCTCCACAAATTTTAACCGGATCTCTTATCTGCTCCACCACTTTTTCAACCTTTTCATTTTGACATTTCACTACTCGGCTACAAAAGCATTCATTCCTTACCCCTTTTCTATTCCGGTCAGCAGGGGAGGGTGCTGAGACTTAACCTGTTATTGACACTGCACAGACTTCAGCAAGCAAGTTTATATCAACATTCTATAATTTCGTGTTTTTTTGCTTCCTTCTCCTAAGAGACCAAAAACAATCTTTAACATACACGAAAAAATTCTAATTTGTGAGTTTAAAAATAAATACTGATTCACAAGCCATCAATTTATTGTCAGGGCCTGATTAATGCACGGTCCTGTGGGTCTATGAACCTGGGCACTATAATTTTAAGGACACCAAAAGAGGGTAAATTTATTTATTTCTACCAGTTTTTTTGAAACTTGTACTTCAATAACATGCAGATTTATTGTGATTGAGGCACCAAATTAAACTAGGACTTGGGCACCATTTTGGCTTATAGATAAACACTGTTCAAGTTCTGGAAAAAAGGAAAAAAAAAGGAGACAAAGAATCGTCCCTGAGCCGTGACACACTGCTGGAAATTCAATGGCTGTTATGTTTCAAACTTCATTTGAAAAGGAAAATGCATTCCTTCAAATGTATTTTCATGAAAACCTGCATTTATGCATGTTTGGGGAAAACTCGTTAAAACCGCCACCCTCAACTTTCGCCAACTTTCGGCCTGTCTCTAAGATTGGCAGCTTTACGAGGTTCGACTGTACTATGTAAACTAACATTATTCCTCTCAGTGAACTAAACAGCGATCCTAAGCTCAATTTTTCTTGCCCTTGCAGTCTCGAGAAAAAATCCTGAACATCCTGACGGGAGCTTGGGTTCCCTCTCTGCCACGGCAACTGATCTCGGAGTTGGCAGCACGAACGGCCGGCTATTGTGGGGCTGACCTGAAGGCACTCTGTTCAGAGGCAGGCCTAGTGGCCTTACGCAGGCGATACCCACAGATCTACCACTCAAAGCAAAAATTGATGTTAGATGTAGAAACAATTCAGGTATGTTCAATTTGTGCTTTGCTAATTTTCAAATGTTTCCATCTTGAGGAATATTTTCCTATTGATGTGTCACCTTTTTTGAGTTTGTGTAAGAGCTGATGTTTTTTTTTTTTTTTTTTAATTATTATTGTTTACTAGAAAGTCACCCTCAAGGTATGATGGGTGAAAATTGCTTCTACTCTTTTACATTTGAACAAAGCAATTGTTTGTTTAGTGATAGTTTGTAATTTTAATTGTAACACCAGTGGATTAACCATAAACTCCAGTAGATAGCGTTAATTGCTTTTGTTTCTTCATTCCCCTGAAATGAGTTTTACCAGTAAAACTCATACCAGTAAGTTACCGGATCAAGTTCATCCTTGTCACAATAAAGCCTTTCCCTGCATGTTAAACATTCCCAAAACATAATATCAAATTATCATGCCGTGGCATGAGTTTCAGTGTTGAAACACTCGGGTTACTCAATCATCCGTTATTATTTAGTTTATATGAGTATTTTACATGTTAGCTTTTTTTTAAGATACAAGCCGGATCAGATCATCCTTTTTTTCTTAGAGGTTAGTTATGCTTCAGATAATGAATTTGACGAATTAAAACTTGGATACTTCTTTCTTACTAAAGAGTGACTTTGTCTTGTAAAAATTCCAAGTGTTATTGATGTGTGTCTGTTTTAATATTTTATCTTTGTAAAATAAAATATTTGTAGTACTTATTAAGATTTTAAAAAGTGCTTTTCGGTTTTTAAGAAACTGAGCAATCATTTAAAGCATGAAAATATTTTGCTATAGTAAACAATTAATATAAGGTAAAAAAATCTTTTAATTATGTGTATGTAGGTAATATCTGTTTTAATAAGGCAATGCATGATTTTTATCTGCTATTCTATTATACAATCAATATGCTCAATAAATGGCTTGATAATGCTTAATACAAATATTTAATTTAGTAGTGCCAGTTTTTTTTTTACTGTTTGAAAAGTTTGTTATTTGATTTTGCCATTTTAATTGACCTTCAGTAATGTTTTTGTCGGGATTTCTTAATTTCTCTTCAATATTTCTGAATATTTTTCCTCTATAGTGCTTGAATATACTTATTTTTGTGTGAGCATATTAGCTATAGTTATATCCAATGAAAACTTGCAATAAATTTTACTGTTTGTCTGCTCAGGTACAACCAGTGGATTTCTTAAGTGCTCTCAAGAAGATGAAACCTTCCATGCATCGGACTTCAGTAGTCTCTGCTAGGCCCCTGCCCATCCTCTTGAAGCCCTTGCTTGAAGCCATGCTACAAAATGTCCTCTTCAAGATTTCTAAAATATTTCCTGTTTTTTCCCTGGTTGAAAATGGTGAGCTTATTTCCTTCATTTTTTGTGACTGTGCTACATCCGGTCAGATCAGGGTTAGCATAGGGTGTTGACTAGGTGCCAGCTAAGATAATTCTATCTATATAAGTCTAGGAGGGGAGAAGGAAAAATAGGGAGATAATTTTAAGTGTATGTTTTTTCAAGCTTTGAATTTGGCAACCCTGCAAAGCAGGGCTGCTGATTTGGAAGAAAAATTATTGACTCCGACTCTTGGATTTTGAAACGTCCAACTCCGACTCCGGCTTTTTTATTTGATTTCTGCAGTGAGAATATTAAAAATCCCATTAAAAAAAAAATTGAATAGGATTGATTTGCTTTCCTTTAATGTTTAACAAATAGATGTTGATCAAAGCCTCTATTTTCAATTTTTGAAAGCTGTAACTTGAGAGGTTTTTTTTTTTTTTTTTTTTGCTGTGTGAGTCAAAAAAATTTTTGAGAGAAGGCGGTCCTTCCCCCCCCCCCTCCCAAGTGACACCCATCTGGTGGGTAACACCTCAACTTAATTTCAGAGTTTATAAAAATTGAAATACTTAAATTTTGAAAAATTTCCCCAATTATAAATATTAAATTTCATCTTGAAATTTTCAACAAAAATATTGCACTATATTGTGGGGAGAGGTCGGTTACATGTACGTCTGGAGCAAATTAAACCCAAAATGCTGTGGTATACAGCTTTGTATGAATAGCTTTTACTATACCTACATTCCTTGGCTCAATTTTTAATTGTATTAACAGCTCCAGAATTAACCTTAATAAGAATATTTTAGGATTAACTACAATTACTCGAGTGTTGTAACCAATAAATTATGTACTGATTTTATTTTGAACTTTTTAGTGATAACTAAGTTTTCTTAGACCTTAGATTAAAAAAATATATTTTTTTATCGGATCTTTTGGATTTGCGCACAACACTTACTTGAATTTACCAAGCACCCTCAGAAGTTTCCCAACTTGCTCTAGCAATTCATTTATTCCTTTTACTATTTTATAACTGGGATCAAGGTAAGAAATATATTATTTTTATTTGAAAGTGATTACTTTGAAAATGTTAGGTAACAAAACTGTTTGCTGACAGTTGCTATCAGTTAAATAAAGTTAAAAAATAAGCAAACTATGAGTCGGTGTAGGTAGCTGCTGCAGAAAGCTCGATAAACAATCAAGCCAGCTGGTTGCCACAACGACAATTATTTTTTTATTAGTAGGCCTTTATACATGTAACCTAATTGGTTGTCAGTTTTTGAAAAAAAATGCAAGCAGAATCAGTGCATATTAAAGAAAAAAAGAAACCCGGAATCGGCATGTTTTCGAACAACTCCGACTCTTAACCCCCAAAATCTGTCCAACTCCCACTCCGACTCCACAGTCGTGCTGCAAAGTAATATAACTGTTGGTTACCGCTTATAAAATGAATATTCGGCTTTTTAGCTGATCGATAGTCGAGCAGTGCAATGACAGTGTTTGCCTTTGAGTTTAAATTTCCTAATTCTTAAACTTCATACCAGTAGGAGATCTGGGTAGAAGGGTAAGATGCTTAGATTTGGTTTTGTTGCATGCCTTGAGTCATCTATTCAAAAGCAAAAATATATATATTTTACAGGAAAATGATGAAAATGTAGTTAGTTCTCAAAGAATATTTTTTCTACTTAACAGAAAGATGTTTTCAAAGCCATTTTCATGCCCGTTAGAAAATTTGTGATATTCAAAAAAATTCCTGACATTTTGATGGTTATTTATAAATGTAAGCAGCTACTTTCATAAGCATTAATCGATAATTTTTTCTTTAAAAAGTTTTCAGTTTACACATTGTTAAAACAATATGGTTCAATAGACTTTTTTTGTTTGCTAGTTATGGCAAAAAAATCTACATGTGTGATGTATATCACAATCTTGGTTAGTTGGTTCTTTTGGTTGGTGCAAGAGCCTTAATAGACTACTGTGCCAAATGATAGTTTCAAATTGGTATAAGAATGATAAGGTGCCAAAAATTTAAAATTACTTAAAGTATAAAAAACGTAAAACTTCTAGAATTTTGAGAAATTTTACCGAAGCACCCATACGAAGTTTTAAATTTCAGAAAGTAATCCAAAGAAAAATCTCATTTTTGATACATATCCATTATGTATCATAAATGGGCGATCTTTTGATACTTTATATAGATCTATATTTTCCAATACTGTTTTTATCATCTATGCATAGGAGCCTCATATGATAAAAACTGAAATATTAATATTTGTCTACGAGTTTTTGCTTTACTATTGAATTGGAGGCGTCCTGAACTAAAGTTTTTGGACGTTGACAAATTCTGAATGAAATTCTTTATTTTATCCAATGATAAAAGTACGAGAATGCCCAATAAACCATGTCTTATCAGAAATACGTCAATTTTGAAAATCAATCGAAGTTCTGCTTTTATGTTGAAATTTGCCAAATCGTCGGGGAAAATTTACTGAATAAGGTAATTTTTTTGGGAGGTCACTGTGACCTCCCATCGAGGCACCCCGGTATTGAATAAAATTCATGTTTAAAAGAATGAAAGCACAAAGTTTGACTTTAATTGCAGGAAATTCTTGGCCTGCATCTGTCATAGACACCAACATTGAAGACAATTGCGTCTACCATGAAGCACTTCCAAGGCTGAACCATGTTTCAAAAACCAAGTTGCCATCAGAAGCTGCATCACGTCTTTCAGGGCAAGTATTTTTATTTTTCTTTCTTTGTTGTAAAACATTTTAAGCTGTTGTCAGGTGTTAATTTTCTCCCAATTATAACAAATATCTCCTCAGATTTATATATGCACATAGGGCTACAGTAAAGGCTTGGAAAATAATTTATCGTACTAATTTAACTGCGATCAATAGACATATGCTTGTTTTAATGTATTGTAAAGTCATTCATCTTTTAAATAAAACTAATGTTGTGAATAAATTTAATGTGAACTTGAGTGCTTCTAAACTGTCAAGCCTTTATTCCTGCTCTTGACACGTAGATGCCTTACTTCTAAATTGATCAACTCCATAAAACAAAAGTCGAGAAAAGTTATGAAGAAGATAGTGTTATCCATAGGAATGAATAGGCCCTCGTGTTCAGTGGCGCACACAAGGGAGGGGTTCAAGGGGTCCGGACCCCTCCCATAGCTCTTGCCTTTTTTTTTTCTCAATTGATTATGATTCTATGTATTTTATACGAAAAATAATTCAAAACAAGGATAACAATAATTTCAGTTTTTATAAGTGAAAAGTAAAATCTCTTGTTAAAAGAATTTTTTAAAAATGCAGTTCTCCTATAACGAATTGCACAAGCAAGAGATCTATCTCGACTTTGAGAAAGCTAAAAACATACTTAAGGATAACTAAGTATACTCAGTAACGGATTTAAGGGGGGCAGGGGCACATGCCCCCCCCCCCAAGGATGAATTTATTTAACTATTTTATTCACTATTTTTTTAATTGACTTCTCCATAGCATTTTAAAAAATGTAAAATGAAAGAAATCACATCGTAGTTTCTTGGGAAAACCATAATATTAATGGAGACGGCATGTAATCTCACTATGTTATCTCAACTGTATCATGGCTTCAAAAAGAAATCAGCAACTGCTTTGAAATTCACACAGAAATTGTCCTGAATTTTTCAATAAAACTTATATGTTTAACAGCCATGATTTATTTAATTGAATAATATTTTGTAGTTAAAATATTATAAAATAATTTATAAAAACTCAAATGAGGTATGGGTACATAAGTTTATTGAATAACCTTGCCTTCGTGTTATAAGCATTATGACATTGTTCCTAATTAAAACCACTCATACTATAGCATTTTGACGACATATTTGGTTTAGTATTTGATTGCTCTGAAACATTAAAGATGTTTTACTTTCACATTCAAAGTATATTAGTGCATAATATTTATCTAATTAGAAGTAGTTCATTAGGCTGAAGGGATCCTAAAAAATATATAATTTTTTTAAAAAAATAAACTAATGAAAACTTTGTTATGATACATCATATGTGGAGGGGGGAGGTGCTATTCAGTTTCCCGTGCCCCCTCCAAAATATTTTTCTGTATCAGCCCTTGAGTATAATGAAGGTTTAATAGGGGTTCTTGCACTACTGAATTCAAGCAATGTCACCGTCACACACTCAGGAAGTTATAAATAAAATCGAAAAACGAACTAGAAAGCTAGAATTTATTCTACGATATTTTGTAAGCCTATAGAGACAGACTGATGTCTGTAAATGTAATAATTAGGTTTTTAGTTTTGTAATTACAGATTAAAATGAGATTTTTCTTGGTCTTCAGACTCGGTGCTTCTAATAATTGATTTGATTCGCTATTTTCATTTTTGAATAATGAGAAAAGTAAATGCATAAATTCTTGTGCTTTCTGGTGACTTAATTTAGTGTCTGTTATTAATATATTTTTATTAATTAGAGTGCTAATTATTTATTCAATAGTTTATTTTTCAGTTTTTTGTTGTCGAGAATCAATAAAATCAAGTGAATATGATTGATGCATATTGGGGGGGGGGGGGGGTAAAAATGGGACTTTAAACTCTGGACCCTCCCCTTACAAAATTCCTGTGTGCGCCACTGCTCGTGTTACATTTTCTACTATCACAGGGTCAGAAATGTACTGAACCAAAGTTTTAATATAAAGTCACATTCTAAGCATTGATAAAGCACTATTAAAACAGAAATGGGGATTTTTTTTCAAAGTGGAAGCATTCAATTTGGCAATTGAGGCATCCACATATTACTCAACATTTGGAATGTCACACTGTATGCAGCAAGTGATTCTTACTTTGATATTTCAAATCTTCAACTAATGTTTTAGCTACTGTGTTGTTTCTCTACACTTAATAGAAAAACTTAGAGTTGTAAAAACAAGGGAACAACGTTCAAAATGTTAAATAATATATGTCATAAATTGCCATGTATTATTTAACACAAACTATTGAATATATATTTTTTAATGCCCTGACTGAAAAAAGTGCCACAAATACCTCCATTTTCTATGCAGGATGCTTTGTATTTTCAAATTCTTTAGGAAATAATAAGTGTTATAGAAAACCAATAGCAGATGTTTTCAGATTTCTTTTCTATTTCAGAAATGCTGTAAAATAATCCAAGTTTAGTTTTCCATGTGTAAACAAATCAATGCATATGTTGTTTTCAGTGCACAACCTTTTTGTCTGTTCCTGCACAAAAATCAGATTTGTTTTCCCTTTCAATTTTTTTTTTATAAAGTTTTAAGACGAAGTAAATAAAGTAAATTTCAGTTTATTTTCACAAAATTTTGGTTAGAAATTTTTTTTTGCTCAATATGTCCCATAAAAGGCTAGTTAATATGTTTGATTCTATCCACTCTTGAACCAAGCAAAGCAGTTCGTAATAAGTTATCTGATGATAAAAACTGATATTGTTTTAATGTTTATTATCTTACGAGTAGAAGCATTAAAAAAGTAAAAGCATTTTCTGCTAATTAGCAGAATTCTGAGATTTTCATTCAGATTAGCAGGCTTCGGCCAAAAAAAAAATCTTTTTTTGTTTGTGAGCTATGGTATGCCTGAAATCTTGTGTTCTTGATCTTTTCTTCACCCTGTATTTTGAAATTAATCTGCTTATATGTATCCTTTCAGGTTTTCCCCATTGGTTCATAGGCCATACTTTCTGTTGTCTGGAAGGGAGGGTCAAGGACAGGGGGTCCTAGCTCCAGCTGTCCTTTACCTCTTAGAAAATGTCTCCATTCATCGACTAGACATTCCAACCCTGTATGCAGTCACTTGTAGGTCAGCTGAGGAGTCCTGTGCTCAGGTGAGATGTAAAACCATTATTCTTACCTCTGGAAAATTTCATTGCAGAGTCGGCAATCATGTGAAACATGAACTGAAATTCTACTTGAATAATCACAAAAACTTCTCAACTTTGGTAAAAATGTATTCAACTAAAATCATAACACACTATTGCAACTCAGAAAAACTTAAAAACATGCTATCCTGGCATTTCCATACAAATTGCACTTACATTCACCTCTGGGCCTTATAACCAGAAAATAATTTTGGGGAGGGTTTAAAAACTTTAATGGTTTTAGGAACAATATTTTTTGGAAATTTTTAAATATGAACGAACATTTAAATGTAAAAACAAACTTTTCGGGGGGGGGGGGGGGAGTGAACCTTAAGACCCCCCCCCCCTTGTATACGGACCTGATGCACCTACCCGCGAGTACCATGAAAAGAAAAGATTGAAGGGAAGAATGATCATCTCATCAAAGTTTTAGGCCTTGAACTGCTTCTGCGGTTGTTCAGTTGCATGCAAATCAAAAAGTTTTTCTATTTTTTGATTTAGAAGTGAACAAAACAGTTTTAGCATATTAATGTAGATGCCAGACCAAATTCAGTTCAGAAAAATATTTACATGGAGGATAGGATTCACATAACCAGGAATGCTTCCTTATTTCAACACTTACTGTGCCACTTTTATAGTGCTGCTTAAAATTACTTTTTGGGGGGGGGGGGGGATTTGAAAAGTTTAACGTTCTCAAAAATCTTTTGCTTTACATTGATTGCTCACTTATGCAATTCTCCTTTTCAGATATTCCATGAGGCTCAGCGAGATCTGCCGAGCGTGATCTTCTTGCCTCATATTGGGTACTGGTGGGAGACTTTGTCAGAGACTGTGAAGGCCACTTTCCTGTCCCTGCTTCAGGATCTCGATCCATCGACTCCCCTCTTGCTCTTTGCCACCAGCGATGTATCATTTGGGGAACTTCCGCCGAGGGTGAGTCTTTCTCTTTCTTAATACAAAGCTTAAAAATTGTGCTTCAAAAATCAAAACTCAAAAAAGCTTTGATATGCAATAATCCCTAAATAATATATGGATTTAAAAGTACTGTACTTACTAGAATATTTGTTTTGCTTAGAAGTTTCTTGAACTTGTGATCATGCACTTGTTTCCACTTGCTTTATGCCACATGTTCAGTCAACAAGTAGTAAAATTTTTATGTTTTTATTTTTTAATTAGAAATGTTAGCTATATGAGAGAACCCAATCCTTGAAAAAAGAAAAAAAAACCTGTTATAAAGTAAAGTTGTCATGCAGTATGAATAAATTGTTAATCATGAGAACCCTAACCAGTTCTCCAGAAGTTATAAGCAATATTGAAAGTACAAAAAATACAATACTTCAATCATTTTATTTAAAAAAACTAATTTTTTTTTGTTGTAGCCAAGTATTTTAGACTTTTATGAATTCTTTATGCTTTCATTCTTTGACCTTAATTTGTATGTTTATGGCAATCCAAAAGTTATTAGCTTTTTTAACATTAAGAAATTAATGACTTTATTTGTTATTTTTATTTTTTTTTAATTTAATTTTTTTAATTTTTTGAAGATAGGCTAAAATAACAAAATTTCTGAAGGCTAAAATAACAAAATTTCTGAATGTTTTCAGTTTGAAGTGAAAATTAAAGCTAGATTAATTTAAATTTCTGCCTAATTCTGAAGCGGAAGTTATTTAAAATCAGACCTTACAATTTTTATATGACTATTTTGCAACCTCAGCTCAGAGACAAAACGTATCCTCTTTAACTTATAAGGTACATTCAAATAAAACCAGGTCAGTGCGCCTAACTTCACATTAGATGTTAGACGATGCCACGTAACTGCATGTATGGAGACACCATATATTGGTAGAGATACTGATGCATGCACAACGTTTCATGTTGCACAGTGACAGTGTGGTTTAACACAGAAGAAAAGGTGGTCACACAAGTTATCGTCCACTACGATACAGGTCCTTTTCTGACCACAAAGACCCACTCCCTGGGCCCACTGCTTATTGCGTTCCTGAAATGGGGAACCACCATCAATGCCCAGCTTTATCAAGCCACTTTACAGAGCCTTAGATGAACCATTAAGTCGAAACAGCCAGGCATGTTGTCCAAAGGCGTCCGCATACGGCCAATGCGGTGAAGACAACATTGCAGTAATTTCAATGGGAAAAGCTAAAGCTGGAGCATCCACTGTGCACACTTTCACCGTGCAGACCTTCCACTGTGTGACTTTCATGTTTTTGGGCCTCTAGAACAATCAATTCGCAGATGATACTCTGGGTATCGCGGATATCACAATGGACGACGAAGTGTGTGACTGGGTTCATACACAGTAGGGTGGAACGAAAAAAAAAGTTTTTGATTTTCAATTTGCCGTAGTGCGGAAAAGTTGCCTTTTCATGCAAACAAGATGTAAAAAAAATATGAAAAATATTGAAGCACGTCTTGAGGTGCCACAAAGAGCATAAAGTTTTGCAAAATTGCAATTTTTGCTATATTTTATTTATTTATTTTTTTTTAAATTTCAAATTTATCTTTATGCTTCAAATGCTGTCAAAAAGCAATTTTTATGCTCAACAGGTCGCAAAATAACTTTTTTTTGTTGTTCGGATTATGTCTTGAGGTGCCGCAAGAGCGAAGTAAGTTTCGCAAAAACGCACTTTTTGCGGAATGCACTGGCATATGGGAGCTTGAGTCATTGCAGCAGCGGATGTGTAAATAGGGTGGACTGGTCAGCAGTGATTTGTGTGAGTGGGGCCAAGCTCAGATCAGGTGTCAAGTTCTTTGTCCAGTTGAGTTAGTGAGTAACATAAAATTTCGTTAGTTGGTAAGATACTTCATTGTCGTGAGTTGCAATGGCTCAGTCTAAACAAGCGCAGACGAGACAAATGTCAGAATGTCCTATTTTTGGAATCTTTAGCGATTTCAATGAAATTTTCCCACCTACTTACGAAGATGTAATGAAATGCTACTGTTTTATTAGACACGGCCTAAAAAGTGCGGCTGGAAAAGATCTTTCTGTAAGTGAAATATATATGACTTTTTAGTTTCCAGAATAGATTACATTTGGTCAAGAGCTTCTTTGAGACAACAGAAGTATAAGCTTAATGGATCCTTAGATGGTAAAACAAAAGAATCGAACGAATTTAAAGAAAAAATAGGTCAACAGCTAGAAACTTGTTTTAATCTTCCTGTGGTTACTTCCTTAACTATTGAAAATAACGTTTTTTTTTTGAGAACATACAGGACTTAAGTACCGATCACAACTATGTATTGGATATGTGTGTCACTATATCAAAAGGGACTTGCTTACTAGATTTATCTTCAAGGAACCTGGGAAAACTTCCCCACTCCAGATGACTTACATTTGCAAACCGTATATTTCGATTGTACGTGGCAACTAAAAATCCGACTGAAAATCTCAAGACTCTGACTCAGTACATTGTTAAAGTGTAGTAAAGTATAGTTTCCTTTGGGCATGGCATTTCGCTAAAATTGTTTGAAACGAATAATAACACTGAAATATATTAATAGTAATCATTATTCATTCATACATTTTCAAGAAAGGATCCATTTCTTGTACAGATCAAGTGGGCAAAGCTTATGCTCCTGTGTGGTTTAAGATCAAGTTAAAACCTTCTCGTACTTACTTCTCTAAACATTTATTTGAACGTATCTTACATTTACGATATCTCTCTCATGATTTTAAGAACATTATAGACCGGGTTATATAAAGAAATGGGTATTTTGATGCAACAGAAAATCTCCATTTGGCTATGTTATGCAAAGAGCGCAGAAATGTAGGAGAACTTGGATTACGACGTGTGTTGAATGCAAGAACACAAAGTAGAAGCGGGGTTAAGAAGTTTAAAGTTCAACAAATAATTTTTGCTGCCAAAGATTACATCGATTTGATCTCGTGGGGTGAAAATGAAATAACCGAACCCCCCTTGGTAAAACATTTGTCTAGTGAATCTTTCAAAGTGAAACTTGTAACCAATAAGCAGCTCTTAAAAAGTATGTTTCAGTCGCAGGAGACGAAAAATTGACTCAAGAGTTATTTGGAAAAAAGAGTTATTTGGTACAAAAAAAAATTTATTTGAATTTTTGGCATCTTGAATTCAAATTATGTTTTTCGCAATCACGAGCGTGTGTGTTTGTGTAGGCGCATGTGTGTGGGTGCGTGGGTGCCTAAGTGTATGTATGCATGTGTGTGAGTGAGTGTTGTGTACGTGCGTGTGCGTGTAGGTGTTCGTGTGTGTGTGTAGGCGTTTGTGTGTGTGTGTGTGTTTAGGCGTTTGTGTGTGTGTGCAGGCCTTCGTGTGTGTGTGTGTGCAGGCCTTCGTGTGTGTGTGTGTGTGTGCAGGCCTTCGTGTGTGTGTATGTAGGCATGTGTTTGTGTCTGTGTGCAGGCATGTGTGTGTAGGACATGGAGGCCACCGTCCAGCAAAAGTGGATTCCGGGGGACAGTGCTCAGGTCCCAAGCTGAAAAAGGAACCGGAACATCAAGGACGGTCAAGTGAGAACAATAAGCAATCGTGATTGCTCAAAAAAAAAAAAAACACTTTAATGTGTTAAAGAAGTAGACACAAACATCATACAGGTTTAACCATTTATTTACAATCATTAAGAATACTTTAAATGGTAGAAATGGAATTGTTAATGTCTTTTATAGTATACTAGTGATACCCGCACGGCTTCGCCCGTTGTAGAAAAATTAAAAGATCATTTGGTTTGCTTGTATATTTACAAATAATGTAAGAAAAATTTCTCGCCAATTGGCTTACCCATGTTACGGTTCCACGTTATGACAACTTGGTAATTTACTCGCCCATCTTATAATTTTGCTCGGGTAAATGTGATTAAAATTGGAATAGAAAAAGAACAAAATCGAATTTTTGAAAAATCGCTTCGAGGTGCACACCAACATGCTACGAACTAACTTTGTGCCAAATTTCATGAAAATCAGCCGAAAAGTCTAGGCGCTATGCGCGTCACATAGATCCAGACAGAGATCTAGATCTCCAGACAGACTTTCAGCTTTATTATTAGTAAAGACTGATTTTTTTTAACTGTATTTTGTAATTAGTATTTTGTTTAATAATATAATGCTTAAAAAATGTATTTACTGCCATATTTTGTGCCGTTATATACAGTAGGAAAGCATAAAAAGGAATTTCATTGTTAAATGGAAATTTCGGTTATTATCAAACTTTAAGGTCGTTGCGGCACCTAAAGATGTTGTAGTAAAGCAACGAAATTTTTTTCTGCTTTTTTTTGAACTTAAATAACAACTTTTCCCCCCTACGGCACACCAAAAAAATTGAAAAAAAAAATTAAGGTCATTTTCGTTCCACCCTAATACACAGTCCTGGATCCGATAGCAACCTACTAGCTTCTTCAAAGATGGAATTGACTGCCTAGTGTTGCTCTGGGATAAATGTGCCAACAGTTTTGGCAACTTTTTGAGTTAATAAAATCGTAACCGTTACTTTAGTCTAGTGACCACGTTTCATTTGAATTCCCCTTTATACTATTAATGACATAGACAACACAAGAATTACTTTATGAAAAGTGATTGTGGTGTAATCCACATTAGAATCCTTTCTTTTTATACTTTTTCTAAATTTGCGCTTTGGTTTTGTCTTTTTTCCTTAGGAGCGATTTATTACCACCGCATCGGTCTGAGACAATATAAAAGTGATGACATCAGAACATCACATCACACCCGAGGGTCCCCTGTTCCTATCACAGTAGTGACTTGCCCAGATTAGGGATGACGTCAGAACAGATGGTTATGACGTATGTGGGGGCCATGTTTTTTTTTCTCTTGTATCATAGGCTGCCGAATATGGTGTTATCTTGTCTAAGAGCTCTGATTTGTGCATTTCAGTTGACGGTATTGTTATCAAGAATAATGAACTTTTTGTATGCCACATATTCTGCTCCACTTTTGAGAGGATTCGATAATTTTTCCTCGTGCTAAAAAGATATGAGCTGAGCTTGCAAATATTTCTTTAGCGGAGGTTCTTTTCCCGCTACCGGCATGCAAAGTCTGGCCGAGCATCCCGAATTCGACGGGGGATCCTCAATGCCACTGTTATGCCTACGAAAAAGTGAAATTGCTTGATGGCTGCGTGTTCTGTTTTTGTTATTCGATGGCATATTTTTAGAAAGTGGAATTGTGTATTTATACTGTACCAGCGATGTTTCGCCACTGTGAATGCCCACCGGGCCATGCATTGCAAATGAGCCAAAATTGTGACATTTGTGAACTTGGCGGGAATAAACTTTTTTTTCCTCATCTAAACTCTTGTGCAGTTTCTTATGCGAGTTTTTCCTTGCCTGAGCCACACGAAATCAAGAATGGGTGAGATTGTTCTTTTGGTTTCAATTTCATGAATTATTTAATTCGTGCCAACTTATTTTAGTTATTTTTAAAGTAAATAGTTTGTCAATTGTTTTTCTTTAGGTCTGATTTTCCCAGCCACTTCACTTTTGCACCTAGAGTTTTTTTTCAATCATTAAATAAGAGATCTTGTGATTGTCGTGGTCACAAGACTCTCACTTGGGTTTTCTCACAACGATGAACCCACTATACATACGGTTGCCCATCCACTAATTTCTCTCCCACTTCTGGGGAGTCTACACAACAGTGATGATGTATTTTTAATGTTAAAAGATTCACAGAATGCCTCATGTTTTCAGATCCAAGAGATATTTGGAGCCTCGGCAGACCAGGTGTTTTGTATGCGTAACCCAACACATGATGAGAGACGGAGCTTCTTCTCCAACTTAGTTCATGAGATCTACAAACTGCCTCAGAAAGCTCCTGTGGAGAGTGAGTGATCTTTTGTTACAAAGTCATTATTCCTGTAGCTTCCAATTTGTGGGGTGCACCGCCCTAGGGGGCATAGAATTATTGTAAATGGGGGAGCATACAACTGTTACCAAAATTTTTGAAAAGCAAGACAGGGGAAAAGAAATAAGTTGGTGTAGGAAAATAAGAATTGGGAAAGTATCATCACTATGGCATTTAGGTTTGAAAACCTGCTGAGTGATATAAGAATTAGTGATGTTCCGGATATCCGTATCCGTATCCGCAGATATCCGAGGGAAAATAAAGATCTGTATCCGTATCCGTTACTTTTTTGACGGATCTTAAACGGATCATTTCTATTCTAAAAAATTTTTAATATTTGAATAAAAGACTCTGAAATACCGTTTAAGAGCTGAAAAAAAAAAATGCATATCCTGATGTTTTTGGAGAGGTGAAAGTTTTTGTTTGTTTTGTTATTTCCACCAGGGCTTGTTTGAAAAGTTTCCTACAACTAATTCTTCTCACCTTTGTTGTTGTTAAGCCAGATTGGCTTGATACACTACTAATTTAACATTGGTGTGAAAAAGTTAGAGATTAAAACGGCAAGGATAGTGGACCCAGGGTGGCGACAGATCAGGGAGATCAGGGAAAAGTCAGGGAACTTTATTAATCAGGGAAATATCAGGGAATTTTGAAAAAATAACAAAAAAATCAGGGAAAATTGATTTTTTGAAGAAAAAAATTTTTTTTTTTCGCTTTACAAAATTAAGTTCTCTAATTCACTACACATTTTCCACCAATTATTTGTTCAAAAAAAAGTAAAATTAATGAGGTACGATTATACACTGCCGCATATTTGTTCATCTTTTTTCCTCAACGTCAAAGTATTGAATTTTACTTATTAACCACAGGATGAACTTCCTAAGATTGCTTCTGTGTCTGTTAGGTTGTTTATTTTACCTATCTTGAAATTTCCTTTTACACTTTCAATGCTACGTAAAATAAACAACCATACAGGCAAAGAGGAAGCCTTCATTAATGCCTTAGTTCCGTTGCCTTTATTCCATTGTCTCGAAGTAAATAGTGTACTTACTGTAATCACGATTTCAAGAAGAAATCTTTGGTTTTTGAATTAATACTATAAAAGCTTAAAAGTTATTACTTCTTCGCGTTTTTAATTTAATTGCTAAAATTGAGCTTTCAATAAAAAAAACTTTGTTTTTTGCCGTTATACTATTTGTTGTCACCACCGATTATAAAGGTTTTCTTTTCTTCAGACTTAAGTGATTCTTTAATTTTATAA
Source organism: Uloborus diversus (assembly GCF_026930045.1). NCBI lineage: Eukaryota > Metazoa > Arthropoda > Arachnida > Araneae > Uloboridae > Uloborus > Uloborus diversus. The sequence goes on from NC_072737.1 coordinate 93,790,277, forward strand.
CCAAGTTGTATTCTTCTTTTATACATTTTGAAATCAAGTAATTGCTTTTTTTTTCTTTTCTTTTTTTCTTTCTTGCTTTTGAAACTTGTTTGTTACAAAAACAATCTAAGATTTTTTTTTGTTACATACTGAAATCATTTGAAATAGAGTTAACTTGTGTACTTAAGTAAACATCTTTTTTTTTAATTGATACAGGGTTCGTACAGGTCATGGAAATCCTGGAAAGTCATGGGCAAAAAATAACAGAATTTCAGACCTGGAAAAGTCATGGAAAATTGAAATTTTCATTGAAAGTCATGGAAATTTATTCCAAGTCATGAAAAAATGTCCTGGACAAAGAGAATAAGGAACAGTAGCTAAAGGAGCATTAGAAATCTTGAGTGATTCAACAGTATAGCACATAAAAGCTATTAAAAGTGGAAAATTGAACGATCCAAAAATCAAATCTGAATTTTGAAATCTCATTGCATCCACTTCTGTCGCAGCCGCTTGCCATTTTTTGCGATGTGATTTTACTGCCTGGACATCACTTATTTTGAATTTTCTGTTATTTTCAATTTTTCTTATGTTTCATATTCTGTAGTAGCGAAATTTCACGTTCTTAGTTTTGCCACGCCCACTCAAAAAAAAAAAGAAACAATTCAATTGCATGTGAGTTCGATTCCATCACTCGTAAGGACTTTATTATTAAATTTATCAGTTTATCTTAATTTGCTGAATGTTTTAGGAAATAAAGATCTTAAGTCAGGCAATAGAATACAGAAAAAGAGGAATTCTAATGCTCTAAAACAGTAGTGCCCAACATACGGCACGCAAAACTAATCCATGCGACCCACTGCTACGTTCAATGTCGGGAATTAAACGTGTTCTGGAATTTCTGAACCTATTAATTTATATGCATTTGAAAATATGCAAATTTGTAAACAAAACAAATATACTTTTGAATCAGAAGATTGATTCATTACTGAATGGTTTTTTCAAAAAAGATCTGGTTTAGAAACATAAAGAACTAAACTATGTAACTTTACTTTAAAGAACCAAAATACTGTCAAGTTACGTGGATGATTAAAGGCACTGTTGGGACACTAAAAGGTAACTTTTGAAGCAAATTTATTGAAACTTAGTGATAACTCATTTAACCTTTGTCCCATTCAATATCATTCTGCCTGTTTTTAAAAAAAATATCAGACATTTAAGCATCATCATATTTGCTTCACTGCATTTTTGCTTTACTTAAATTTATATGATGAAGACAAATAAGAATTGTGTTTAGTTTTTTAAGTGTGCACTTACATTTTTTCAATTACGAGTAAGTGCTTCAATGAGGCTGTGGCATTCATATAGACGTTTTGCTAATGCTCTTTTCCAAATACTACCAAGTTGAGATTAAACAGTGCTATTCTCTTCGTGTAACGTGGTCATGAAATATTTCATTGAAGTCATGAAAAAGTCTTGGAAAAGTCATGGAATTTTTTCATCCAAATAGAGTATGAACCCTGTTGATAAAATGCTGTATTCATTCATTAAAACCTATGTTCTTGATTAGAGAAAAGCTCCCTATGAATGAATGTCAAATGGTTTCATCTGCTTTGCATAAATATGTCAATTACTTATATAACAATAACTACATTACTTCTATTCTTTCACTATTACCGGTTATTCTTGCAACGATTATTATACTGTTTGAAAACTTAGTTCAAAATAATTTCAAATACCTTTTTAGTTCTATCAAAAATACACATATGTTTTTAAGAGTAATTTTAATAGTTTCTTAAAATTCCTATGCTAAGTGATTTCTGGAAGTAAAATATTTTTTTTAATTTTCTATAATTTTTCCAAGTAGAAAAATTTAATATACTGTTTTGTAGCCCCCCCCCCCCCCAAAAAAAAATGACTTGATATGTTTTTTTTTTAAACCATTTTATTAAAAAAGTAGCATCTTTTTAAAATATATCTTTAGTTCAACAACTTTACACAACTTAAAAAGTTTAAAGTACTGCATTTTATACAAACATACAATGGATTTCAAGTAGATCAAAGAAAGAAAACCATTATCATTGGTAACGTAAATCAGGGAAATTTGGTGAACTTAATCAGGGAAAAGTCAGGGAACTTCTTTTCACAGTTCCTGTTGCCACCCTGTGGACCGGTGTCTGTACATAGGTGCTTAAATTTGTAGTCAGTGCAGTAATGACAAATCAGTTTAGAGAAAGTTCTAAATTGGCTTTTTGATATTGGGTGAGATCGTTTTTTTTTTTTTTATGTATCTCCAGCCCTACTTAAATATTATCGTGTGAGAGTATCTCGAGTACTCTTGCTACAACTCGTTTGCTTTTTTTGCATAATATGCCTACTCTTTTCGTCATTATTATATTATATTATTCCTGTCTTATATACTTAATTTCCAAAATGAAAGCCGATTTTTTGGCCCTTCTTCTCATCCTCTTCTCTAAACATTGGTGGAAGAAACAGATACGCATATGAAGATTCAGTAAGCCATTTCTTCCTCTTTTTTGAAAAATATTGTTATTGGGGATGTTTACAGTGGGCCATTACCAGGCATTTCAACTTGGATGTATGCAACCTTTTAACCAAGAGTCTTTTCACTATAAATATTTTTGTATATTTACTTTTCTGTTAATATTTTTATTTTAAACAAGGATATATATGTAACAGCATTCTCACTCATTGATTCCTAATAACTCAGCCCGAATGTAGCACTTCGAGCCTACTAACTTTTTCAAGCCTTTTCCCCCTTATATATATATATATATATATATATAAAGGGTGTCCCAAAAATTAACGCCAAGATTTGAATTTGCCACCATTTTTTCCATAAATTGTTGGCAGCCATGAAAAAAGAACAATTTGACAGTTGAGAGTTTAGGGTTAGTAAAAATGGGGTGTTATTGTACCATACAGCTAGAGAGAGTGAAACATTTCAATTACTGCATGAGACATTTCCTGGTCGCGTACTCTCTCATTTCGGTGATCAGAATTGGCACCCCTAGAAGGTGTGATTTAACATTTTTAAATTTCTTCTTATGGGGTTATTTGAATTCAAAAGTCTATGTCAACAAGCCCACAACCACCCGTGCATTACCGTGTTGCGATAACGAGCGCCAATAACAGTAACTGCTTGACCAGCCTCAACTTTGATTATTTTTGAAACAATTGTTCAATAATGAAAGTGCGTTATTGTATCGTATAACGCTCCATTTTTGATTACCCTAAACTCTCAGCTGTCAAATTGTTCTTTTTTTCAGGGTTGCCAACCATTTATTGCAAAAATGGCGGCAAATTCAAATCTTGCGTTAGTTTTGGGACACCCTTTATTATATGTGTGTGTGTGTGTATCTTTATCTATGTGTATGTGTATATACATATGTGAGTCTATACATAGGTATGTGCGTATGTACGATATGTATATGTATTTCAAGAGTTTTCCCTCCAGTTTCTTTCCCTCCCCCTCAACCACCATGGTACCCTTCACCGGTTAAGCTGGAAATGGCAGGTACAAAGGTGTCATTGGTTAAAATAAATAAATAAAATAATAGGTATTATTTGAATTTAAATTGACTACATGTTAGTTTTTGTTTTCTGTATCAGTGGCTATGTGATATAACTAGATGTATAACATTGCGTGTTGAAAGTTGAAAAAAAAAAGTAATTTGTAAACAAACTTGAAATTTTTAAAATGTGCCAAAATTAAAATTTGTATGTGTATTTTTTATAATTGTTTTATTTTTAAAATTAAGGTTTGTAGATATGCTTGAACTCTATTGTAGGTCATCTTAACAGCTACAAATATGTTTTATGAAACTATTATATCTTTCCCATTTCTCTTGCATGATCTATTCAAAATAAGTTTTTTATATCTACAAGCATTTTTAAACTTGATTAATCATTAGTCTTTTCATTCAGTCTTGAATAGCAATTCTTTTTCTGTACTTCCAGAACCTGCTGAAGAAGAAATTCTACCTGTCGCTCCTCCTCTTCCTGTTTCACGCAAGTTGACTGCCGAAGAGTTAGAGCGTCTTCGACAAAGAGAAGAAGCCACTCTGAGGGAACTGCGTGTGTTCCTAAGGGACATTCTCACCAAACTAGCTAGGGATCGCAGGTTCTCAGTGTTCTCGAGGCCTGTGGATCCTGAAGAAGTAAGTTTTTTTTCTTGTATTTTCTCAATAGCTGTTGTAATAGGGTTGTGGATTTGGAGTCTTTGAAACTCCAGGAATCGCAGTCAGTCATTTTCCTACCGGCATTTAATTCCAGATATGCCAATTTTCTGGCTAATCAAATAATTCAAATTCAAGATCATTTTTAATGTGAAATTCTTGCAAAAAATTATAAACAAAATTTTTATGTCATTTTTCCAGAACAAAATCAAGAAATAACAAATATTGTCTACGCAAAAATAGACCAATCTCATATAAAGTTGCTTAGAAAATTTTTATTACTTGAATCAATTTTTAATTTTATTTGCTTCTTTAGGAATGAACCTAAATATAAGTGTAAGATCAACTGCAACTTTTGAGTGGTTTAATCAAGAAATCATATACTTGTTTTATTTCATACTTTTTAGAGGAAAACAAGCTTGTACAAATAGTCTTTAGATTAAAAAAATATTTTTTATATTATATTTTCTTTTCTTTAACCCGTTTGGGACGAATGACGGTTCTTTGCGTCAGCTCTAGGTGGTTCTTCAGAGACGAAAAACGCATCCGTGTCTTACGGTAAGTAGTACGTAGTCGGCCTAACGACACTATATTGCGTTTTGGATTTCGAGCAAAATGTTTGCTATTAGATGGCGTTACTTATCCATCTTATCCATGTTTCGTTCAGATGACTGCTCTCCTGCATTAGTATTTGTCTGACGTCAGAATGGGGTCTGTCAAGTGTCTGTGATGTATTGGATTTCGTGGAAGAAAATATAAACATGTGCTCGCAAGTGAGAAGGGAAATGTATACTCATTTTGAAGTGGCTCTTTCTAGTTTTGGTTCCATTTATAATGGGATTGGAGGGGAGATATTCTAGCAAGGGGTTTTACTTTTATGTTCATTTGGTAGCCATAGAGAACACGTTATCTTTCCGAGGAAGAAATATCTCAATTTATGACTGATCCATCTATGGATCTTTTGGGTCACATTGAAACAACTATAAAATTTTTTTGTTGGAATTCTTCATACAGTAGTTACTTTCGAAAATCATACGCAGAAAAAGAAGGCAAAGAACTTAGACGGAGATGTGTAATTTGCTCAAAGCAGAATAAAAGACGTAACACTACGTATGAGTGTAAAATGCTCAATGCGCATTTTTCTGTGCTTTAAAATTTGTCTTGCGGCTTTAACATATTAATTGTTACTATATTCTTCAAGTATTTCATAATATTAAGCGCAAATATTTTTCTTGTTTTTTTGAAAATGTGTTGTTTAATTTTGGCACTTTTAGTTTTTGTAAAAAACAATATATTTTACACTTTTATTGTTAAATGTCAATTATTTTCATCCAATTTTTCGTTATGATTGAAATTTTGATGTATTTTATCATATATTAAAAAATGGTTTCATTTCTGCTTAAAGTATACATTTTATCCATTATTATTATGTATGCGTACTTTCCGAAATTGCGTATTAGGATTAGCGGGAGAAATTGTTATCTTCTGCGAACTGCCGTCCCGAACGGGTTAACCAATGGTTTGGTATCTATCCCTTTACGGTATTTGTTTGTATACCTATTTACTTTTTATTCCAAAATCGTGCCTTATTTAACATGTTTTCCATTTATTTCAAAATCAGGTTCCAGACTATCAAGAAGTAATCAAGAACCCAATGGACTTGGAGACTATGATGACAAAGATTGACCGTCATCGCTATGAAACAGTTGCACAATTTTTGAGTGACATAGACTTGGTTTGTCAGAATGCTCTCGAGTACAACCCGGATAGAGATCCTTCAGGTAAATAAATGCTACTGTTTCACAGGTTATATATATACTAGCTGCGTGCCCGGTGTTGCACGGGCTGCTTAAAAAAAAGAAGGAGATGTCCAATTGATGTTTTTGTATTACTCTGACATCAGTTTCTAAAGCGCAAAGGAATAAATAAATATGCGTAATGCAAGGTTTGCAAAACACCAGTAGAACATATTTTTGGCAAAAATCTCTTTAACGTTAATCATAGTTATCAATAGTACAAGTTATGAGTATTTTCAATTAGCAGAAAAGCTGAAAATGTATGCATTATTAACTATAATCTCTGCTCATGTTAAAATGAATTACATCTGATAGACTGTGTCTGAAATATTTATGTACAATTACAATCAGCTTTTTACATAAAATGACACACACTTTTTGGTTGATTATGTGAAACTAAAGCACCAGAACTAAATAAGTACCAATAAGCATGAATTGAATACCTAGTCATCGGATTCCAATTTAGCTTTAGTTAAAATCCTTAAAAACAATCTTTTTTGTTCAACTCTGTTTCACTTAAAGAAATCCAAACAATCTTAATTTAACATGTTCTTTTAACGATACAAACTGTATTTCAAAAATAGAAACAGGAAGGAAAAAGAGAGTTATTACATCTCGAAAACTCACCCATGTGACGGGAAAAAGTCCAGCAAAATAAACATAATTAATCGCACATCCTTGATGTACCAAAATATATGGCCGGTGAATGATAAACTTACACTACAATCAATAAACATAGCTAAAGAAACAACTTTCATATGTTCAGTAAGTTACCGCCCTATAGCCAGGGCTAAGGCAGAAATACGTGAAATACACCGCCAGCTGAGTCATTTCCAGCCGAGGACTGCAAATGACTGAGCTGGCGGTGTATTTCACGAACTTTCATATGCTTAAAGGAGTTAAGAAGGTTGAATGTGAAAAATGAAAAAAGGACAGACGATAAAATAAAGGCTATGTCCGAATAAAGCAACCACTTTTAAACTAAAATTTGAAATGAAATTCTAGATGGAAACGTTGTTTTAAGATTTGGTCAGCAGCCAAAAAAATCTCTTTTAAAACAATTGTTAGAATTATACTTACTCACGCATATGCAAAATGGCAACCGGAAAGAAATAAAAATTCCTGAATAATGTTATGTTAATTAATGTTTTAATTAATATCTCCGCTAATTAAAGTCGCATAATTACGAGATTGGTCCTATTGTTTTCTTTGGAAAATTTCGCATTGATCGGTATCTCGTTTGACTCTCGATTCACAGCGGTTCTCGAGAATATCCATCTTCAGACAGACGGACGCGAACAGATTTTAATATTATAGTGGATATATATATGTATAAAACATGTGAGTGTATATATATATATATATATATATATATATATATATATATATATTGCTTAGGAAGATTTTTTTTTTTTTTGTGAGTTCAAACTTTCTTTTATAAAAGTAATAAAAGTTTCAACTGCTTCTTCAATTAAACCTTTCACATTACTTATCTTCAGTAAATTTTTTAACTTGCATGGGTTTAAAATTTACAGTAGTAGCAAAAAAAATGTTAATTTAGCTGTTTATAAATTTATTTGAAGTACTCAGAAAAATGGAAATGACATGAAGCTTACAAAAACAAAATTGAAGAGAAAGAAATTTAACTAGCAATGGATGTTATGGTTTTTTTTAATAAAATTTAAGTCCTTTTTCAATTTTACATTTTTGTCGTTTATTTTTGATAAATCATCTATTTCAAAATAATTATTTTTAATGGATTTTAAGAGTTGGTTATAAAAAAAATGAAACCTTCAGTTTAACACTAGAACCGTGGAAATTTCCATATACCTAAAACCGCGTGCAGGGGTCCATTTGATCCAAAGCTTAAAATGGGTTATTTGATGTTTAGAAATAGGTAAAAAAAAATATTTTTGATGAACAAGAGTAATACTAAGATTATACAATATAATAGTATGGTATAAAATTCTCTCCTATTAACTTTAATCATTTATTCATTTCACTTTGTAGTGTAAATTTCCTCCCAGAAGTCGTTTTTCTACTATTACATTGTCCAAAAAAATTAGATACAGTATCTTCATTCGAGGAAATATTTTCTTCATCTGGGGGCACATATTCATCATCACTGAAAACAACTTCTTCATCATTATCGTTTTCGGATTCATTTTCCGATAATTGTTGCATATATTCAAGGGCCTCGCCATTTGTAACAAAAGATCCAGATTTTATTTCATCTGGATTTGAATTTGACAACTTTTTTCGTTTATATACATATTGTCTTTTCCTCTCAGAAGTAGTTTTTCTGCTAGTACATTGTCCAGAAAAATTAGATATGGTATCTTCATCCGAGGAAATATTTTCCTCATCTGGGGCACATATTCATCATCGCTGAAAACAATTTCTTCATCATTATCGTTTTCGAATTCATTTTCAGATAATTGTCGCATATATTCGAGGGCCTCGCTAACTGTTAATTTACGCCTATTTCTTCCATCCATTTTGACATCAGATCAATTTTATCTCCGTGTAAACAAGGATCCAAAAAATCGAAGAGACTGGTACAATCAAACTATCCAAGGCAATACCAACAACCAGTTGTGAATCATAAAGAACCAGATGTGCGCCAGTTCACCACTTTCCCTTCTAGGCCAAAACAAAAAACATCAGAAAGAAAACATTCCTTGAATACACTAACCAGGCGCATTTTTCCCACAAGGAACGATAATGTTAGGGGAGGGGGGGGGGGGCATCTGCTACACTTGTTACAACTACTGCACCCCCTTCCCCACCTGCACTTCTGCTATCAGTAACAATTTACTGACCTTGAAGTATTGTTCTGCCTTCATCTGGGAAATGGAGAGAGGACAGAAAAAGCTTTTCCTTTTCTAGGAAATGTTGAACAGCAACTTTAGTGCTTGTGATTATAATGGGGTCAAAATGACCCATTCCGTGGTTTTAGGTATAAGTAATAAAAACAAAATAGTGATAAGTATTTAACGTATCATAATTTCACAAATTATTATTGGTATAAAAATAGGAAAAGTCATGAATTTTTTTTCAATTTCGTTCGTAACTTTTTGAGGAAATGGAAACAAAATTGCTTTTGGGTCAAAATGACACCATCCGCGGTTCTAGTGTTAAATATAACAGTCAATCTACTTTAATGACAGGTTAAGAAAATATTTTTGCATTTTACCTGGACATTTCTTTTTGAAAATTATTTATTTCTGCTATGTGAAACTTTTTTAAGCCTAATCTTTTTCGTGATTCATTTAAATTCACTTATTTACTGCAACCCTGCAGCACGCTTATATATTGTAACACAACTTAGCTTCAACTCATTAATCTTGTTTTAACTTTCGATTTCATGTGATGCTGTTATGAGTTGGTGAAAACAAATGTCTCTGGAGTTTATTTCAGCATTTTTTATCAACTGTTTCGAAACACTACTTCTTAAAAAAAAAATTCTTAGTTTCTTCTATGTGCTTCGTAATTATATTTATCATTCGTACAAATTTCATTATCATTTTATTACATTTTTTTCCCATGTTTTCCTTGCAGATAAGCTAATCCGTCACCGAGCTTGTGCTTTGAAGGATGCAGCTCATGCAATTGTGCTGACAGAATTGGATGATGAGTTTGAGAAGATTTGCCAGGGTATCCAGGCTGCTCGTAAAGAAAGAGGTGAGGGAGCCTATGCTTAGGATTTTGTTAAGAGAAGCGTTTAGGCAACATGTCATTCTTCTGAAAGGGTGATGTGTTCCAGTAAAATCTTCTGCACTGTCCTTACTAGTTTTAAATTCTAATATCTTTTTGAATTTTGGTGGTAAATGTTCCAAATTTTTTGTGTTAGTATTATTTTTCAGTGTAGTTTATTTCTTTAACTGCAGTATAAGAAATTTGAGGACCATATAAAACTTTATATTTCTTTTTTTTCCCCCTATTTTTTCCACTTTAAACTTCTAATATCTTAATTGTGCTTCTTATTTTGAAAATTTTGCTGTTGGAAGTATGCATCTAAGACTTAACAGTTGCCAAAATAGATGCAAGTCAAACTGGGACATGCTGTATGAAGATTGTTCTGCTATGATCAAACCCCCTTCCCAGAAGGTTAATTCCGACTGCACTGATGGCTGCAACGTACAGCTACTTCTTTGAATTATATCTTAATTATCTGATCAATATGTGATACCTTGCAAAAAGCACTAAAATTTGCTCATAAATGTTTCCATAATATATCTGTTTTTACGATATTAAATAATACTTAATAAACTTAACAAGGAGGAGTTAAGTAAAGATGCCAATTGTATTACCAAGTGCAAGTACTATATGCATGTATCGTCATAGCAGCAATTCTTCTGATTTATGAAATGCATTATATATTCATCATATTCCAAACAAGTAATTTGTATCAAACTATTCAATGCTCATTCAGTCGCTGATTTTCTAAAACTTGAATTCAGTCAGTGAAGAAGGGACAGTCGTAAATTGTAGCAACACTTCGAAGAAGAATTTTTTTAAAGAAGTACTGTACACTTTTTTATTTTTTCCCCTCAATAGGAGGGGGTTTACCTCTAAAACCCTCCCCTTGGGCACAGCCTTGTGTGAGACAGTTCTAGCAAGTTCATTCAAATCATATTCATGTTGAACTTGAAATTAAAGCTACTATACTTAAATAACAGTCAAATGAATAATGTCAAGACTATGTCTTCTCATTGTTGTGGAATATGTACTGAAGGATATCCCTGTTTATATGCAATTTTAATCATGAATAAAAAGCTGCATAATATTTTTGCATGCTTTTAATTATCAGGGTTCGTACAAGTCATTGAAATCCTGGAAAGTCATGGGGAAAAATAAGCGAATTTCAGACCTGGAAAAGTCATGGAAAATTGAAATTTTCATTGAAAGTCATGGAAATTTATTTAAAGTTATGGAAAAATGTCCTGGACAAAGAGAAAGTAACGGTAACTGAAAGAGCATTAGAAATCTTGAATGATTTAACACTATAGCGCATAAAAGCTATTAAAAGTGGAAGAAATGAACAATCCCAAAATCATATTTGAATTTTGAAATCTCATTGCATCCACTTCTGTCGCAGCTGCTTGCCTTTTTTTTGCGATGTGATTTTTCTGTTTGGACATCACTGATTTTGAATAAAGTGTTATTTTCAACACTTCTTATGTTTCATATTCTGTAGTAGCGAACTTGCTCGTTCTTGGTTTTGCCACGCCCACTCAAAAAAGGCAATTCAATTGCATCCAAGTTCAATCCCATCACTCGTAAGACTTTATTATTAAATTTATCAGAGTTTATCTTAATTTATTGAAGATTTTAGAAAATAAAGATCTTTAGTCAGGCGATAGAATACAGAAAAAGAGGAATTCTAATACTCTAAAAGAGTAGTGCCCAACATACGGCCCGCAAAACTAATCCATGCGACCCACTGCTACGCTCAACGTCAGGAATCTAACATGTTCTAGAATTTCTGAACCTATTAATTTATATGCACTTGAAAATGTGCAAATAAGTAAACAAAACAAGTATACTTTTAAATCAGAAGATTGAAAAAAACCATTCAGTAATGAATCAAAAAAGATCTGGTTTAGAAACTTAAAGAACTAAACTATGCGGCTTTACTTTAAAGAACCAAAATACTGTCAAGTTACATGGATGATTAAATGCTCTGTTGACACTAAAAGGCAACTTTTGAAGCAAATTTATTGAAACTTAGTGATGACTCACTCATTCAACCTTTATCCCATTCAATATCATTTTGCCTATTTATATGAAAAAAAAGTTACATATTTAAGTATCATCATATTCGTTTCACTGCATTTTCACGTTACTTAAAGTTATATAATGAAGACAAATAAGAATGGTTTAGTTTTTTAAGTGTACACTTGTATTTTTTCCATTACGAGTAAGTGCTTCAATGAGGCTGTGGCATTCATGTAGACGTTTTGTTAATGCTCATTTCCAAAAACTAGTAAGTTTGAGATTAAACAGTGCTATTCTCTTCATGTAACAAGGTCATGAAATTTTTCATTGAAGTCATGAACAAGTCTTGGAAAAGTCATGGAATTTTTTCATCCAAATAGAGTATGAACCCTGAATTATGTTTTTAGAACTAAAGCACCTGGAAGGAATGAGGTATAAGTGCCAAAATTAAAAATTTTGCTACAACTAGTACAAATGGTAGACGAACTCGATAGAGCAAAAAATGGTACTAGTAGTTCTTCTAAGTACTGCAATACAGCATGAATTAGGAAAAACTTTTCAATGGAAGCCTTCCTAGGTTTTGAACTTTGCTAGGGCATTATTTATGTTTTGCTTTATCATATTGTAAGATTTTTCATGCATTTTAAGCTTTTATGGCATTGTTATTAAGGCTTTCATTTTGGCTCTTTCTGAAAAATTACTGACACAATTTCTGTTAAGATATTTTAATCTATTTTGAAATCCATGTCAAACTAATCTTGTTTTTTTTAAGATTCAGTTAGGTATACTACTAACATGAATACAAGCATGTTTGTAGATCAACGTAAACTTCATGACGCAATATGAAGTGCAATTTTGTTGCTCATGGCTTAATTTCCAAAGTATTTTTTTCTATAGTGCGCTTGTGGGCCGTTACACGCTCTTGTTTCGCTTTTATTTTACATTAGCTGCAGGACTGCTCTGACATAATAATTTAGCTAACATATACAGTGAAATCCCTTTACAAGAAACTTCAGGGGACCTCAAATTTTGTTCGTTGTAACGGAATTCAAGGAATTTATTGAAAATTAAATTGGGACTGAACATTTATTTTGCTGAAATTTAAATTTTGTTGTTTTGGTATTCGTTGTAACAGAATTTCACTGTACTTGTTTTCTTAGAGAATCCTACAACAAGCATTGAAGTGAGAGGTAGAAACCTTAGAATGTGGTCAATATTTCCAGAGTTAAAATATGTTTTTTTTTTCAAATCTAGTCAGTTTTCATTCTGTAATTTTATAAGGATCATATTTTCAAATTGATATACTGTTGTGATCTTTTCATGGTATCTTTTCTTCTAGGGGAAGTTTCGTCAATTGCTCTGCCGGAGCGTGCTGTGCCAGTAGAACGTACGTGTGCTGTCCCAGAGGAGAAACGAAATGAAGGGAAGGAAAATGGACTCCCTTCCCCCACCCGCTTTAGCAAACGCATCAGGAGTATGGGTGGCTTAGATGGACAGTCACCTGCCAAAAGCTTCACGTCACCCAGTGAGTATACAATCTCTCAAAAAAGTTGTACAATGTTTCACTGACATATGAAACAGAAATGAGAACCTCTGTTTTTTTTCTGTTAATTTTTTCTGGGATTCCCTTACTCAAATTTTACTTTTAAGTATATTTTATATATATATATATATATATATATATATATATATATATATATATATATATTTATTATTATTATTATTATTTACCTATTTTTTAATCATAAAACTGGCCACCAGAGTCGTTAGATTAGCTGCCATCAGCAATGTAGTAGGCGGCTTTTCATGTAGTACATTCTTATGCACTCATAATTTTGTGTTTAAAAGAAAATAGATGTGTCATGGGAAAAAAAACCTCATTTTTTTCAAATTGTCAGGGCACCAAGATTAGATTTTTTAATTAAAATTTACGATCAAAGCTTACACTAGCAACCAAAAAATAGGACAAAAATGTTAGGTTCAAAGCCTTTTTTTTAATGTAGCAATTTTTTAAGCATAATTTTTTACTATTTCTGCTCATTTCTTACTGCATAGATAATTTATTTTTTGATTGCTTCATGTATCATGGTAAATATTAGGATTCATTAATGTTCTTTGAGCTTGATAATTAGGATGAATAAAAAATCTGAAATTTTGAAACTCATAGCCTAAAAATTCCAAAAGAAAAATAAGTAATATTTTCTTTAAAGTTTAGAAAAATGTTTCAAAACCTCTCTGCCGTCCTTAATTGGAAAAATGTTTTAATTTCACAAACTAAGTGATTTCGGTTATAAGTTGCTGTGGATGGGCTCATGTAAAAGCTTTACTTCAACTGATGAGCCTTTTGCCATTATCTGCATTGCATATTATTATTATTATTATTACTAAGAAGTCCCCCGTCGTGGTTTGACGGGTGAAAATTTGCTTCTATGTACATTTGAACGCAGCGATTACCTATTTTGGTAGTTTAAGTTAAATTAGGTAGTTTAACCCTAACTCCTGTGGATTAAACATTAACTCCAGTAAATAGTGGTAATTGTTGACCATTTATTTCCTAAAATGAGTCTTACCAGTAAAACCAGGGTTGGCCGGATTGGACCCAATTGGGGTGGACCCAATGGGTTTTTTTGAAAAAACCCATTTAAAAAAACCCATTATTAGCCCGCTTTTGGGTTTTTTAAAATTTTCTGAGAACTTTTTAAAAAAAAATAATTAATTTAAATACTTTTACAATTTAAACTTCTTTTTTATTTCTTCTTCACAATAGGCAATGGACATAAAAAATGAATTTTGAACTTTAATAGTATTTCTTAACTTAAGGGCATTAAAAAATGCTTCAAAGATTTTAAATAAATATATTTTACTTTTTTCCTTCAACTGGTCAATAAGGAACTCAAATTATCTTGACTAAGTCCTGTCACGTCAGATTTTCTCAATATTTGCAGATTGTACAAAGGATACTACTTTAGCTAAAAGGCTCTCGTGTGAATTATTTTCTGCAAACCAACACGTCACAAAACTCATATAAACTAGGTATATTTTTTAGAAATTAACAGGTTTTACAAATGGTCGGACAGAAAACGGAATAGGATGTACAGTATTTTCATTATCTTACGAAAAAGTTTAATATTTCTTACTCTGTACACAGAAATAGAAAAACAGGCAACATAAAATTCAAAGAAATGTCTTGATTAAGCTGGAATTCAATAAAAAGGGATTTAAACTACTTGAGGTTTTACAGTAGTTTTGCTTATCAAAATGAAATACAATAAAGTAAAATACAAAAAAAAAAAAATGTCGAAATTAAAAACAAATAAACAATAGATTTTATCACTCAAGAAGTAACTTTGCCTTAACTGTTGGTAATCATGGAAACAAAAAAAATCTGAAACTTCACCATTCTTGGGTTTCGTCGTCTTTTATACCTTTCTTCAGAAAACGCTGAATTTTCCAGCTTTTTTTATCAAGACAATTTTTGTGCTTTGTCCATATACTTATGCTACAATATGCTACGAGTACCCCACCTTTCCCCTAAAAAAAGACAAAAAAACCCACATTTCTTTTTAAAAACCCAGCTTTAGTTGGGTTTTTTTGGGTTTTATTTAAAAAAACCCAAAAAACCCTGGGTCCATGGACTTTTTAAAAAAAAAAAACGGGTTTTTGCCAACCCTGAGTAAAACAGTTAAGTCACTGGATCGAGTTCAGCCTTGTCACAATAAAGCATTTCCCTGCATGTTAAATATTACCAAAACATATCAAATTATCATACCGTGGCACAAGTTTCATTGTTGAAACACGTGGGTTACTTCCTCATCTGCTATTATTTATATGAAGATTACTGTTCTTCAATACATTTTGTCTAAAACTTTCTTAGATACTTTAAGAAACATATTTTGAATACGTGTTTTTCACGTTGTATATGTAACAAAATCAAGGAGGAAATCTTTAGGAAATTTCAAAATTGACAAATAATTCTATTCCGTTCTTCTCAGAGAGGACCTCAAGATACATGATCTGGCGTCGGAGGAAGTCTCCCTGGTTCGGAAGTTGTAGACGAAAACTGATCCGGCGCAAAATCAAGTGTGCAGGGTGTCCCAAGAAAATGAAACTCCAGTCTGGAGGAGCCAAGTTTGTAAAAACGTCAGATCCAGTGCAGCAGGAGAGCAAGGTACCAGAGCCCTCAGGTGTAGAGGATCGAAAGGATGCCTCTGGAACAGATTCCTCTGCTACTACAGTGGTCTCTCCGGCTCTCCATTCTCCAGAGCCCCATCGTGGCCCAGGGGAACACCCCACTTCCCCCAAAAAGTGTCAATCTTCCTGTGATATATCCAAAGAGTCGAATTGCTCGAGGAACTGGAATGGTGGTTTCTCGACCAGACAGGTAGGTTCAATCCAGTCTAGACCATGGCACAGAAATCAAAACTGAGCTTTCATATTTGTATTATTATTATTCAATATTTTTATTTGTATGATGATTTTTAATTGTATATATCTTTCCCACGTGTCAGTGTGTATGATTTTTGTTAAAAATATTGTTTTCATTTGTATTTTTTTTCTCCTTTATAGATGGATTCTGCCTCAGCAGACGATCAATCATGTGCCGACCTCACCTCAGGTACTTTCCCCCCTTGAAATTCCCTTTGTTAACCCTAGCATCAGTGACCAAGTACCCGGGTGCTTTTTTGCAACTGTTATAAAAAATTTTATCATTTCACCACTGATATAAATATATAAAATGATTACAAATTCATTATGAACTTCCAAAGTGTACAATCAAATGTAATGCAAAAAAATGGAGGAAAAAAACATTCATTTCTTACAACAATTATTTTAACATGAAACGTTTATTAGAATAACAACAAGACATTTCCTTTTTCGATAAGCACAGGATATACACATTTCCCAAGACGAGAGCGTAAAAAACAGTTTCATTTAAGTAGAACTAGTGGCAGGAAAAAAAGAGCTGTTTCCTGTTCTATGCTTTAAAAATTTGAAATGGCTACATAGTTATTGTACGGGCAGTGTTTGGCCATTGATGCTAGGGTGTGTGGTACCTTAAACCAGGGTTTGGAAAAGTTTTAGCTAGTATTCTTTCCAAAATGTAAGTGGTTCAAATCACTTAGAGAAAATTTTTTAGCAGAAAAAAAAATTAAGCGAGAAATATTTTCACACAGACTCAAATACAAGTTGCACTTTATATGTTATTTTGCAAAAATTTCCTTTTTTAGTTGTCTTATGTGTTGCTTAAGGAATTTGCTGTTCAAGCCGTTTTTTTTTCCTCATCAACAAACAAGAAGTTTTGTATGTAGTTTGAGACATATTATTAAAATACAATGTGTATGCAAATGTATTGTATGTGTGTGTGTATCTACAGTTAAATTAAACGGTAATAATTTATTTAAATAGCTATGAAAAAGAATTAGAAGTACGAAAAAGAATAAAATATTTAAGTAAGGTTGGACTCATCAGCAGTGGAAATTTCCTCTAAACAGTGCAAATAACTGCAAAACAAATCTCCTTGCTACTTTTCAAGTGACATATTAATAAGGCAATTCACTGAATTCAGCAAAAGCAAGAAGACAATCATAAATATAAAAAAACGTATGATAAATAAAAATGTATTGCAATAAAAAAAATTAAGCAAATGGAAGTTATCTCAAATTCTCTGATGCTTTTTCCCCCCACTGCCTCACAAAATCTATTTAAATTTTGATATCAAAAGTTTTCCAGATTAAAATCTTGTCATTGCTTTCCTGTGAGTCAGAGTAAATTTCGAAATGTTGATTAACTTTTAAATTTTGTTAGACAGTCGAAGATTGTCATAGAATTTCCCATAATCTGTTACTTTGATATCCTCCCTCACAGTTTCCCCATAATCAAGTTAGAATTTCCATGTGCAATCATGATGACAAAAAAATAAATTGCTGATAATTGCATGCTAGAAATTTGTTAGGCTTACAACTGATTATCTGGTAGCATTGTATTTATAATCTACATTTAGGCAAATGTTTCCCATGATTACTGCTTTTACGTGAAATTAATATTCGCATTTTTAAAAAAATTCAGAAGGTTCTCATCTGTATTTGCTTAGCATTAAAATTTTCAACTTGTTATGGTTAAATCCTGGTGAATAAATAATTGAATCTCTTTTATTCTAGATGTTTGTAGTATCAACATTGACCCTATGTCTCTAGACTGTTTGGTGTCGCAAATTGTGCGTTTCACCGAGAACTATCCAGTGGAAAAGCTACAACAGCTCTATTCTATGCTCCAGCAATGTGTCTACAGGCACCGACGGCGCCATGACAAGAAAGATCTCTTAAAGGTAAATGCTGAATTTTGCGCGCCACCCAGTATATATTTATGCAATAAATATGTATTGTTTCTTTTTAAATATTGTTATTGATTTTGCATGTTTTCAGCTAAAACTTTTGCCTTACAGTTCTAAAACCCTACGTAAGGTGAACAAATAGGCAGAGTAAAAAATGAATGCGATATGCATGCTTCCCATTTGCACCTGAAATTCAAGCCCTATAAATCGTCCCCTCAGAGCAACTGTGGTCGAATATTTTACTCTTATTTCTGGGATTAGATGTCTTACCATTGCTCTGAGGGGATGATATATTTATGTGTGTATATTTATATATGGCTCTGGTAAAGTAAACAGCAGTTTTTTTTTTTTTTTTGTACTTTTCGTCATCTGTTGAATTGAAAACATGTTTCTTCAAATACTAGTTTTTGTAGATACTGTGTTTACCTGCTCAGAGTAGTATGGATCTATATATTGTTTGAAACTCATGTAATTCACATACAGTAACCCCCTCATTGCGTAAACTCCTTGTTGTGTCACACTTGCTTTGCTCCTAGGGCAACAAAAGGGGAAAAAATAGCTAAAAATTCTCATGTTTTTAATTCTTCTGACTTCATGGCAAAGTAAAGTCTCCCAAAATTCCAAGCAAGTGAAACAGTTTTAATAGTTGGACTTCAAGTAGGGGACAAGTTCAAACCTGTACCTCGTGATTGTTTGTTACTCTATGCTAATTATTTACTTGAACTCCTTTGAACCTTCGATTCATTATATTCGGGGATGAAAATCTTCCGGGGATCCGCAATTTTCCGCTTTTTGCACTTTTTTTCATTTCCCGGCCGCCGAGCATTTTCAAGCGATCGATCGCGACCCCCCCCCCCCCAATCAGGATTTTTGCTGACTCGCGTGTTCTTTCTAATTTAGAAAGAAGAAAGGAACTTAATTTCGTGGTTGGAGATGGGAAAAGGTTCGAGAATGACGTAGAAAGCGCCAGCATAACACTCGCGCATTTTTGTCTACTATGCCATCCTATCACTTAAAACTTGATAACTTTTTGTAGACTGTTATTTTCAACCCTTCTTGTATGTATTTTATTTTTTGCTGAAGACTTGTACGCTCATTGTTTTGCCACGCCTATTTCACAGCCACTTTCTAGCGATGGCGCAAATACCCCTCTCCTCCTTTCTGCCCCTTGGTGCAATCGTTAGATGTAGCTTTTGAAATTTGATTGTATCCGCTTCTGTAACACTCTCTCATTTTTATCTGCTATGCCATTCTACTGCTTAGACATTAATACCTTTTTGTAGACTAATATTTTCAACCCTTTTTATACTTTATTTACTTATTGTTTTTATGAAGCCCATTCAAAAATGTTTATCCTATTCCATCCGAGTTAATTTAAGCCAACATCATTCTTCAAATCTAGTTTTAATGCTTATCAGGCTTACCAAAGATATAGCTCTTGAAGATCTTAATAAATTCAAATTTATTTTAACTATACTGTGCTGTTTTTTATGACAGACATGTAAATGTAGGAAATTAAAGATGCATATATTCTCAAATCATGACATAGTGTTTAAACTTGATCAATTTAAAAACAATCATTTTAATTCTAGTGGTTAAAATGCCCATCAAAACTCAAAAAGTTTTAGACTGCGTTTAGTTTTTTAATGATTTTTATAGATTATACCCAGCTAGCTGCTCCACAAAATTTCAAGATGCTCCTCAAATTGTTTATCCAAGGTTAGCCACACTGATAATGTCATTTTGTAATTATGGTGTCCAATGATTCAGCTTGTATTAAATGTTTAATTATATGGAAGTTTTATAGCATTAGATGTCATATTATAAAATTTTAATTTCACCTGATTTGTGGGGTATGGGGCATTGAAAGTGGTAAATGGAATTGATATATCTGTTAAAATCTTAAATAAATGCAAGCTTATTTTATTTATTCATTTGTTAGCATTTCTATTAGTAAAAAAAAAAAAAAACATTTATCTATTAACATTTAAAAGACAGTATAGCATCAATATAATTTCGCATAATGTAAAAAATATATGTATATTCAAATTTTAAGTCTCACAATTTTTCCTCTGTTTTAACTTCGGGCTGTTTTCATCTCTGTATACTGCTTGCTGACAGAAGTCTTATAAGAAGAATAAAACCTACAGCTTTTAAAAGCATAAGTGTATTATCTACATTGTGTGAGATATTTTTATTAGAAAGTAATTCTTTGCTAACCTTTTGGAAACAAACAGAGTTAACTTGTTCTTTTTTTTTTTTTTGTCTTGTATGGTTTAGGGACGTGAGTTCAGAGGTATGGTGCGTTTTTCTTGTCTTTCAACAGATGAGATATAATGAAGAGCAGTCTTGCATAATATAGACCAGCGTTTCTTAAATTGTGTTCCCCGGAACCCCAGGGTTCCACGAAGTTCTCTCAGGCGTTCCATGAGACTTATATGTTTTCATTCCACATCTTTCAAATTTGTCTCTTAAAAAATCAATAAAAATGCTTTCCCAAAATTAAAAGCAAATTTACTTTTACTTTCCTATACTAATCTGTGCTTTTTTACCCATCAGGGTTAGCCACTATAGGAATAATTTATTTGTCGCCTGAAATAGTGCCTTTAAGATTCAACTTCGAAATTTTTCCAAGATCAGTCATTAAAGCACCTCTTTCTGACTTTTAAACAGTGATGTTCCCATCAATTTTTCTGAGGGTATACTCCCAGTAATCAGTTATGCATAATATGTGCATGCGATCAAATACTACATAATATGTCATTGTATGAAAAATTTTGAGGCTTGAGACATTTTTTATACACTATGTGTCTAAAAAATGTTTGAGAGTATACGGCGTGTATGGAGTATACCCAATGGGAATGACACTGCTTTTAAACACTTCAATTTGGAAAAAATTCTGGAAGAAGCAACTGACCCCTATCGCCAAAGATAGTTTAAAAGTGACTTTAGTGTTGAAAAACTTATGGAAGGACACCCCAAATTCCCTTTCCTGCATCATTACCAAATATTGCCTAAAATTACGATTTTTGAAGTAAATTTCAAATATTCTACTATTAATACTAGCCACTCTCCCAGTATCTATGGCAGTTGAAAGCACATTTTTAATATTAACAAGGACCAATTTAAGTCAACATAACATACAGTGACATCAAAGTCTCTGATTTAAAAATAACTTTAAAAATTGTTGTAAAAATAAAAGACATTTTAGTTTTTAAGTTTTAAAAACTTTTTCTTTGTAAATTTTAGTGAATCATTAACACTATTGTAGGTAAAACACATCAATATTTCTTTTCCTAACTAAGAAAATATTTGAATTGTAAAACTCTTGCATAAATTCTAAGGTTATTTATCTCTTTTAAAAATACTCAGAATTTACAAATAGGCTTAGGCAGCTTGTACGAGGAGACAAGGGATTGCCCTCTCACTTTGAACAGTAAAGAGACTTTGCCCCTCTACTTTTCTAAGTTCAAAACTATGGGTCAAATGGAAAATGATAGTGATGATCTATTCATGTGTTTAAAGAAAGAACCGACTTAATAAGTGCTTGTGTTAAGCTTTTTTCATATTATTATTTCGTATATAAATGAAAATGGAACTTTGATTTTGGGGGTAGGAGAGAATCTTCTGTGGCCATCTGGTTCCACATTTTGAATCTGTTTCTTGAATTTTCGGAAGAAGGTCAATTCATTAATAATTATGTAAAAATTCAATTGCGAAATATTTGAAGAAAAAATTTAGCTTTAAGAGTGTTGCTCATTAAACTTGCCCCCCTCCCCGCACCTCCTTTGACCCCCCACTTTTTTGATGCACCAGCCGCCAATGAAAATAAGAGTGTTTTTGTGTTTTATAATAATAAATGAAAATTAGCAGCTAACAATAATTACCATGGTCCATAATGAAGTCTATTTAATTATCAATTTAATGACAAATAGTTAACATTACAGTCTCTTTTAGATAAGAACCTGGGCTCTGTCTCAAACAGAACCTTGGCTACGCTACTGCAAACTATTAAAAAAAACTAAGGGTTCCGTGAAAAAATTAGCATTTAAAAGGTTCCATTGATCAAAGAAATTAAGAAACGCTGATATAGACGAACGCGAGAAGGGCATTTGCAGAAATGTTTTTTATAACTACTAACATTAATTTTTTTTTTAAAAAAGGGAAAAAAACCCAGAAGAATTTTTTTTTTTAATTCCACATTTTTTTTTATGTTTCTTCCGAGTCTTATGCAAAATTAATCTAAAGAATAATGATTTCTTCTTCAAATCGTGATCATAATACAGTAGAACCTCGATAAACGACCCCACGATACAACGACCCCTTCGTTAAGACGCCCATTTTAAAAAGTCCCAATTATTTTACCATAGGAATAATGTTAATTTTGAATCATTACAATGACCCCCAAGCATATCATTTTTCGTTAGAGCGACCTCCAAAAAGTC
This sequence comes from Uloborus diversus, assembly GCF_026930045.1. Lineage (NCBI taxonomy): Eukaryota > Metazoa > Arthropoda > Arachnida > Araneae > Uloboridae > Uloborus > Uloborus diversus. The sequence goes on from NC_072737.1 coordinate 93,812,745, forward strand.
CGCAGAATTCATGAGCAAGTGGGCTATTGCTGTTGTACATTGTTACTGTGGTGCAACTTCAAGAAACCTGAACTTCTCTCTTTGTGTTTGCTTAAAGGAAGGAAGGGGGAATGACGAAAAGGGGAGAACTAAAGGCCAGAGGGAAGGGAGGAGGAGCAGTCGCAGGTATTTCCGAGAAACGAGTTGTAAGAACGGACATTCTTCTCGTTCCCAATCGGTCGGAGACTGCATGCCCGGGAACATGACGTGTGGCGGGGTTGCAGAGGGGACGTACGTCACTCTTCTCTCTTTTCCAAGTTTGAGAAATTCCTACTGCACAATTCACTCGTTAAAATGGCTAAGCGAAATCAAATTTCTATAGATGTTAAGTGCAAGATTTTGGCCGCGGTCGATGTGAATAAATGTCCAAAAGCTGAAATTGCGAGACAGTTTGGTATCCAAAAAAGCACGTTTTTGACGATCCTCAAAAACAGATAAAATTTTAGCAGCGAATGATGCAGGTGTCTCAAAATCCAGAATGCGTGCATGAGAGGGAAAATTCCCGCTTTTAGAGAAAGCTTTAGTGGAATGGCTCAAAATGATGTGGTCATGCAATACTCCAATAAATGGAAATGTCTTAAAAGAAAAAGCTAGGGTTTTTTCCTGAAAAAATGGATGTTGAAATAGATTTCAAAGCTTCAAATGGATGGTTTGAAAAGTTCAAGGAAGGGCACGGACTCTCTTTTAAAAAGCTATGCGATGAGAGTGCGGAAATCGATACTGCAACAGTCAACGGATGGAGGAAAGAACAATTGAAAACTTTACTAGAAAAATATGAGCCGGACGACGTATTTAATGCAGATAAAATGGCTCTCTACTACAAGCTGTTGCCTGATAAAAGTCTGGTACTAAAAAGTAAAGAAAATGCGCACGGAGGAAAACGTTCAAAGCAGCGTTTAACAATTCTTCTTGCGGCAAACATGACGCGAACCGAGAAGTTGCCTCTTTTATTAATCGGAAAGTCGGCAAAGCCAAGGTGCTTTAAGGGTGTGAAAACTTTACCTATTGAGTACAAAAACAACAAAAAAGCGTGGATGACTAGTGCTTTATTCGAAGAATGAATTCAAAAACTTGACCGGAAGATGGCTGCAAGTAAAAAAAAGATTTTGCTGACTGTTGACAACTGCACTGCTCATCCCGCAATCGGCAATTTAAAAGCCATAAAATTGGAATTTCTCCCTTCTAATGTCACCGCAATACTTCAACTCTTAGATCAGGGAGTTATACATTGCTTCAAATCCAACTCTCGAAAAATGTTAGTCAGAAGAATAATTGCTGCTATGGATAACAAGAAGACGTACAACATTCATATCCTAGGTGCTATTCATCTGGCTAAATCAGCATGGAATGATGTTCCACAAAACACAATAGCACATTGCTTTCGTCATGCCGGCTTTAAGACGAAAGAAGAATTTCAGAAAGAGGTGGAAAATCAGTTAGCTGAATTCCGACCGTTGCCGGAACCCTTATCGCCCGGTGCTCTTGTAAATGAAACTCCAGACACTAATGAAATGACCCAGCTCCTCAGTGTCAAATTTCCGGATCATCAATTATCTTTTGATGAGTATGTTGTGGTAGACGAAAATTTACAGTGCTACGAGGAAAATTTGAATGAGGACGATTTTATTGCCCGTATTACCGGAAACGAAGAAATCTGCGATTCCGATGACGGAGAAGAAATCATCAAAGTTTTTGAAGAAGTGAATGAAAAAGAAGCCTTCAATGCAATCAATGCCTTGCATCAATATTTTGAAAGACAATTTAATTCTGAAGATTTCCTTCGAAATCTAACGGATATGGACTCAGTCATAATGAAAAATTCCCAAATGAACTTGAAACAAGCGTCAATCAAAGACTTTTTTTTCAAAAATACCATAATGGAACAAATAAATACTAGAAAAGTTCTCTAGGTATACACTGTCAGATCATTTCTTTGTTCATTTTTTAAATTATTTTTTCAATTCGTTATAACGACCTTATGATGTTGGTCCCGTGGGGGGTTGTTATACCGAGGTTCTTCTGTATGCTAATTACTCAAAGACAAAGGAGTAAATGTTGGTCGCAAAAGGGAACTTCTTCTACTATGACTGTATGGTTTTTTATTTTACACAGCCTGAATCGCGTTAGAGGAAAATTCAAGCTACGTAAAATAAACAACTTTACAGACTACAGAACGGTCTCTATTGGTGAATCCTGCTGTAAATTGAGTTTCAGTGCGTTGACCTTGAGAGAGAGAGAGAAAAAAAAACACTGATCAGTCCGCCACAGCGTATAATCCACACCTCATTAAACTTTTTTAACAGATAATATGCAGGAAAATACAGTATTTATTTTTTGCAGAAATACTTAATTTAAAACAAATAGTAGTTTTTGTTAATTTGTTTCCAAAATCAAATATCTTCATAAAATTTTTAAGTAAAAACCAGGTAGCTCATTTTTTAACAGCTCTACGTGAACTTTTTCACTATAAAATGAAAATAATAATAATGATCATGTGGTTGATTTTGTGCAAAAAATAATGGTTAAGGCGGTTTTCTTCAGTTGATGAAAAGTAAGCGTGAACTATGTTACTGCAAAAAAATATTTTTTTTTTCGCCTTTTTTATAGTTTAATATAAATTAAGGTTGACTTAGGCAAAATTATTATTTGCAGAAAATTTTCCAGTTAGGATTTGTGTTCGCTGAAAGCCTTTCATTTTATCTAAGTCTGATTAAGAGTTACTACAATGAAATACAAAATGTACATGCATAAACTTTCTTTTTTAATACAACAGAGCTGTTCTGATTTGATTTTTGCTTTGCAGGAGATGGAACAGAGCTTAGACAGCTTCCTTCACTACAAACCATCCTAGTCTGACATATACACTGCCACGCGTCCACTGCCATGTACCTCTGCCTTCTATGATTCGAGTTGCTCAATTCATGTGTTATTTATTTATTTTAAATCAGATTTTGTGTTTTGTCTTGTTTTCTGTGATGGAAGGGACTGCCAGAGGATACCAACTGAGTTTGGTGTCACATCTTGAAAGCCAGCTCTTCGTCAATCTATTTGCATGAACATGTGCTTGTACATAGAAAAATTTTACATTGTTTTTGCTCTGCGAACAGGACTTTATGTAGCATTCTAAAACATGAAACACCTCTTAATCTATTCATATAATTTTGTGATTTTTAACTTTACAAGTTTATGTGTTCTATATACACCAAAATGGGAATCTGTTTTGATTTTACATTAAAAAAATTAATTATTTAATTTATTTATTTTTGTACTTGATTTTGCACTTGGCTAAAAACAGAGAGATGTCATCTGATGTGATATACTGTACTGATGCTTTCAAAAATGCATAAGTATGCATTATGCCAAGCAGATCATTAAAGAAACTACACAATATATACAATCCTAGTTGGGCTGGGCTGCTCCTATTTAAATATTAATACCGGACACATATTTGTTGACCAGTTTTGATAGCTGAGTTGGAATATTTAGCGTGTGTGTATTACATCCGTTCAAGCCAAATTATTGTGTACAAAAAGAGAAAAAAAAACCTAAGCTTTGCTGGAACAGTTTGAATTTATGAAGCCTTATTTTATGGGATTGCCCTCTCAGTTCAAAGTAAACTGATGTAGTGTAGAAAATAGTATACTTCTTGATCTTATATATTAAAAAACGAGTGTATGAATCATTGTATGTTTCTATCTATGTCACTCTAACTTCTTCCAAACACCAGAATCGACGATCAAGCCAGGTATTGATAGATTTGCAATTTTTTCAGACATCATGTTTAGGCAGTTTTCGTACCGATTAAAAACAATGAATGATTTTTAGTAACTGTCTTATGTTGCTTTATATCAGAAAATGGTACTTTAAACTGATTCAATTAATTTCAGTAAGTTACTGAAATTACCATGCCTTGCCTTCAATCTTCGAGTTGAACCGAACCATGCTTCGGTCACTCGTCTGTTCAGTGCTAATTTTATATTAGCTACCAGTTTGTTTGGCACTCTTGGCTTCTTTTAGAGGTTTTCCACCGCCAGCTCATTCACTTCCTATGCCGGGCTGATGAGTGCTAATAAGCTCGAAACTGCAGTCCTCGGCTGAAATTGACTGAGCTGGCAGTGTATTTCATGAGTCAATTAGTTGCTTAGAATTTAATTGTCAAACCTTGTTGAATCATCACATTATAGTGCAATCAGCGAGAAGTGATAGTGGAAGTAAACAAAGCAACGTGACACTTGTCGTGGGAGGATTGAAAACAGTGGCAATCAGATAAGCAAAATGTTTATAAGCAGAACTGCCAATCCAACAAGTAATTCATGAAAGTGGCAAATTTTGGCGCCAAACAGCAACTCTCTTAGTTTACTTCTGCAACCACTTCTCATTAAAAGTGCTACAGATGCATCTCTGTGTTTTTTTGTGTATATCAGCACTGTCAATGTTTTTGTTACTTTTTGTCAGAAAAGGATTTATGTACATATTAACTCTTAGTTTATATTTATAATTCATGCATGTGATATATCCCGCAAGTGTTCCATGTTTACTTTTCTTGATAAATGCTATTTCTTTTTATTTGAAGTATGCTTGTAATTTTATTTATTCTTTTTTTTAAGCTATGATATCATTTTAAAAAGCTTTTGTGTGAATAAAATAGGGAATTCTAAATAAAGTCTATTATAATAATAAAAAAACATTCCTAACAAAAATGAGAAGTCTAAAACTAATGCAAGATTCCATTGGGGGAGAAAAAAGCTGAACTGCTTGCCTTTTTCCCAAGGCATAAAAAACTTAGATGACATATGTTTTCAAATGGAGAAATGAAAGACAGTGTTATTGTAAAAAATGTAACTTGATTAAAAAATTGTATTTTCAACACGAAGATGAAATTGCTTCTATTTTTACAGCCAAGTAAATATCTATTGGTAGACGTTGGTTGAAATCAATACTGTAGTTGCTGGCAATTATTGAAGGCACAAGTGTGTATATGTTTTAGTGTAGTAAATCCCCCCCCCCCCCAGTGAGTTGATAAAAATTGTGCTCTACCCCTATTAGACGTCTTTTGAATTGATCTCAAGTGTATTGCTTTTTCATATTCAGTATTTATGTTTTTGTTGGAATATTTATTTGTGGTATTCAAAACAGTGTCAGTCTTTTGTGAGCTATAGGAAAAAAAGTGATCAAAATTTTTTGAGACAAAGTTCTACGTTGATAAAGGTACATTGAGCTGCCACTTCTTTCAGTTTCAACATGACTTTCTTTCTATGTGATTGCAGTACATTTTCATGCAAATGAGCAATAATTTACATCAAATTTTCCTGTGGCCTTTTGGGATTGACTATTTATTGAACCCGTCAAAATTGTTTAACTAGCATCGTAAAATTGTATTCCAGAAGAAAGGGAAATTAATATACATTTTTATGGGAGAAGGGGAGAAAAACTGAAATGAATAGTTCTCTTATTTCAGCACTTTAACCAATAGTTTAATAAGGATTGTAAAATTGCATTCCAGAAGAAAGGGAAATTAGTATACGTTTTTATGGGAGAAGGGGGAGAAAAACTAAAATGAATAGTTCTCTTATTTCAGCACTTTAACTAACATCTAAAAAAGTAATCTTTCAGGGAAGAATAAAAGTAACAACTAAAGAAAAAAGATAACATCAGCAGAAAGATTTAAGATAAGTATTTATAGTTTGTTGTGCTTTCTATTAAGTTTTTTTTTTTTTTAATTACCTTATTACTTGACAGGGTTTGCCGACATTTATCTTGATATATATATCGGATATTTATTTTGAAAATATCATGATATTTTTTATATTTATCTTTTCAACTAGGGCATTTTCAATATAAAAATTATATTAATCATAGTAATAATGTTTATTTGTTATTAAAAATAACCAAAAAGTTATGTACTATATTTTTATGATGTACTAATACATCATTAATGTAACAAAGCAATATAATATTCCTTTTTTACTTGTATTTTATATTTATAAAATTATTATTAATGTAATAATTTTAATTCATATTAAAAGTGTCTAATTATATGTATTAAACGTTGGTCAGAAAAAAAGAAAATGTATTATGAATGTGCACCGAAAAATGCATATTTTTTATTTCTGAATCATGTAACTGTGTAAAAGTAGCTAACAGGAGAAAAACAGCGAATGCAAATTCAACTCCATTAAATGTGATAAAAAGGTAAAAGGAAATATTATATGTATGTAAAATATGAAACAAACATTAATTTTAAGTCTACATATTGTAAAAATAATATAAGAAATTAAAGAGGGGGGGGGGATTTTGTGGATACATTTACTATTGTTTAGACTTTAGTTTGTACTGATTGAAAATATCGAATATATATCAAAATATCGGATATTTTCAAAAATATCATTATATTTTCAAACTCTTGCTACTTGATGATAAAAGAAAATATTAAACAGCAAATTATTCAAGTTTCTTTGTTGTGGGAGATTGTTGATGCTCTGATAGGTCTTAAGTTCTATCCTGAAATGCGTGATTTTCTCCACTGACGCATATGAATATCTATTCAGTTTTGTTTATGTCTATTATAAATGTGACCATAAATACTTTTAAGATAAGGCCTTATTTTATATTGTGTCATAATACCACTGATTTTTTACATTAAAGGTTCGATGAATTCTTGCTCATTTTCGTCAACATGCTTTTACATAAAACAGCAACTTCATATTATCATAATGTGTTAAAACTTGTGCTCCTTTTAACCTTCATCTGGATTCAATGCAAGTTTTAAAATTTCATTATGCAGGTGACTAAGCAAAATTTTACAATCTTAGGGATCAAGTAGAACTGAAGTGATTCATGCGGTTCCACACACTGCCATATTTATTTGCAGATATTCACTGCCAGTTTATGAGACATTTTGCCTTTTGCGATGACTGTGCGTGCCATCCTGTGCGCCATATACCGAACGGCTATAAAATAAGTATTTGTATTTTGATCTCTCTGCAGCTTGGAGAAATAATCTGAATGAAACAAAAATTGGTACACTTGCTAATCAAGAAAGAGTGAGAAGAATGGAATAATAAAAAACAAATAGTTCCCACAATTGTCAACAGGTAGCTCTACATTCTCCATAAGATGGTGCTACCAGTTCAAACACCTTTAATCTTGAGCATAATCAAGGAGCAATCATCTCTGTTAGGTCCTTATTCTTTAGAGGAGTTGCGGATAACAAGGATTTGTAACATGTTCAGTAACTGCACTACAATACTTGCAAATGTTGCAAACATTTGTAGTTCCTCAACTGCAGCAATGACTGCCTTTCTGAGACTTTTTATGCAAGGTGGAGCCCCCCCCCCCCCCTCAAACTAGGAGAGTAGTGCAAGAGTTGTTATAGGAAGAATTTAATAATGATAGGGTAATAAACCATTATTTTCATCTGACGTTACTGTCTTGATCCCCTTATCTAATGCTAAGTGTTTTTTGGCTTTGGGGATACTTAGATCTAATGTGTCCCATTGAGGTGTCGGAAACCTCAATCACTTAAAACAGTGATACCCTACCTTTTTCTCTCCGAGGGTCACACCTCATATTAAAATCACTCTTGTGGGCCAGAACATGTATACATTTTCAAAATATTTCATTCTTTTCTTAAATATCATGGTAAATTATGGAAAAGGAAAGAAAATCACTAACCAATAATTGCTTTTATCATTACTTGGTGTTATTTTATTAAATGCAGTTTTTTAGAGACACAATTTCTCCCATTCAAGCTCCAGATTTATGACATTGTCACTAATCGTGCTTTTCGCTTTGTAATTCAACAAAACAATGGGACTCATGGATCAACTTTGTGAACCGGATCAGACCCACGGGCTGTAGATTGGGCACCACTGACCTAAAAGATAACATATCATATGCAAAACATCGCTCCTGATGCTTTATATTCCAAAGTTGAGCAAGACCTGATTATCGCGCAGGCCGACTAGGCCTGAGCCTGGGACCCTATCTTCTTAAGGAGCCTCAAATTACTTAAAAGAATTTTGCATAGCATTAAAACTACGAAAAATACATGCATTTTTAAAATAATAATAAATAATGACTTGTCAATTGGAAAAAAGCTTCCTTAAGAGAGAATTTTTATTCATATTGCCAGTAGCAACTTTACCATGTCACAATTATGAGTGGCCTCAAGGGGGGACTCATAATGGAGTACATGATAAGTGATTTACATAGTTCTAGAATTGACACAAATGACACCAAAAAATGCATTCCGACCAGCCATAGCATGTAAATCAACCACTGTGTTCCGCTATAGAGTTTTTCAGGGGGCCTCCAAATTCTTGTGAGCCTAAAGCAGGGCCGTGCTAAGCATTGGTGTTCGGGGGGAAATGTGGTTAACACCTGGAGTGAGGTTTTGTAGACAAATATAATGCGGGCAAAATACCTTAGGCATTTAATTTACTTTAAAAAACCTGTGTGAACATTTTGTGCTTTGTTAATATCTACACTTAAATACATTGATTGAAACATAAGTTTTTTTATTTTTTAATTAGCATTGAAAGCAAATTTATACTTATGTGCAACTTTTACATGCTGAAGACATTCTATACTACATAAACTGGTTGACATTATCGGCTAAGGGTTACAAATCAGTGACGAAACCAGAATTTAGTTTAGGAAAGGGGGGGAGGACACTTAATGGTGTTTTGTTTTCTTTATAAACTAAGCTTCAATTCTTCATCAGCCCTAAACAAGCAATTTAATAGGATCAATGGAGATGCAGGGGGGGGGGAGAAAAAGTTCCTGGAATAACTACAATATTTTCCGAAATTGATGCTTTAAAAATGTGATTATTGACCATTAGAGAAAGTAATAGGACTTATGGAGTTTCTGTTCGATTAAGCGTCCCTCCCAATGTTTCAAAATTTAAGTCCTCAAAACGAAAGTTTTAGACTTTCATAAAAATTTTTGCAACCCTGAACATTAAAAAAAAAAAAGAATGGCACAACAGCCCATGCAGACCAAGGCCTACTTGTGCCCATTTCAGTTTTCCTGACCAAGTGCTCTGGGGCGCAAGCCAGATGTTCCAGTTTGGTGGTCAGCCGAAGGCAGAACCCCCAGGATTTAATTCTCAAGCATGACAGATTGCTTGTTTCAATGAGCAGTAGAATTTCACCTCTACCATTCAAAAACTAAAAGTTTAATTTTATTTTTTCGGTTGAAGATTTATTCCCCTATTTGAAACATTTTTGATCGTTAGAGCTCGGCGCCTATTTGACTCTGGCGGCGACAGGCCCTGCACGACCTTGCACATAGAGATGGCGCAGCCCTGACCTAGGACCTCCCTTTGAGTCAGCCGGGCCCTGGAGTTGAGCACATCCCGCACTGCCTCGATCGTGTCCTACTGGACACGAGGAACCTGAACTTGATTGATATCGTCAAGTGGGAGTGTAGTTTATCTAGCATTTTTTAACAAATTAGGTATGACATAGGGTTTAACGTTTTAATTCTTTCTCATATTATTATTGATACGTTCAAAAGCTCCACCTGTCGGTGAGTGTGGTAACTTTTTTTTAACTTTGCCAGTCTCCTTCCCCTTCCTGGTTAGTAAGTGTACCAATTTTTGTTTAATTTGGATTATTCTTTAAGCTACAGACAGCTCCAAACAGAGAAACTTATTTTTTAACCACTTGTAATACCTGTATATACAAAAGTAACAGTATATGATATGCTTGGAGTTGTGGGTGAAAAATGTCATAGAATTTTAGAGAAATGAGTTTGCCAAATGTATATTTGCCACATTTTTCTTCTACAAAAAATGACGAATAATGTTTTTACTAAAAGCTGTGCAAAAAGTGCTTTATTAATTTCATTCCTATTGTTGCAAAGGAAAGACCAATGATTCTGCCAGTTTGAAGAAGAGTAGAAGGTCATTAAAATACTTATCAATGTTGTTTACATTATTCATTCATATTATGTGCTATTTCATTAACATAAGTTTTTAAATAATAATTAAAATTCTGGTGATTGATTCACACCATTTCACTTATTTCATTTAATATCATTTTAGAAGTTCCCTAACGTGGGTGCATTCATCAATTCATACTTATATTAGCCACAACATTGATGATATGTCGTATAATGATATAAAATTAACTAATTGAAGCATTTTGTTTAAATGGAAGCTTTTTTAAAAAAAACCTAAAATGAAACTGAATTTTCTTATAATATTGCTACTGTTTGATTGAATTGAATTCAACTCTAAGAGCAAAGTGTGAGGTTTACGTTCTGAAAAAGTAAAGGAAAATTGCCTTGAAATTTCCATTCAGTTTTAATTTATAAAACGTTTCTTTAAATCTGCTACAAAACAACTTACTGGAAGAATTATAGGATTTGTATGTGTATTTGCATTCAGTTAATTTAATGGCTGTTTGTGTTGTAAGAATATCCTATATCAAAATGTATGAAACTGCATTTAATCAAAGATTTGATTGGGGAAAAAAAGGCTGGGATTGCTGCTACGGGTAATGTGTGTGGTTCTTTTCCTCAGCTTTTCAGGTGTTCTCACAGTTGTGTAACATTCAAGAATTTTCTCAAACGTTGTGATGCCCAGGTGTGAGCTATGCACCTTTAGAATAAATCAATCTATTCCCTCGAAAGTGAGGATCATACTTAGGTGCAAAACAGTTTTATTGATGACTATTCATACAAGCAACACCAAGCTTGTGTGTATAAATAAAGTTGTTTATTTTTTCCTAATATGTTTCTCTCTTCATTTGCATTGTCCAGGGATGCAGCAAAATTCAGGAAATGGCCTTAATAGAAATTTGTTTATCTTTATGTCATCAGGAAAATGTTGCAGTTGTTGCAATGTTGTCAGTCCTTTCGTTGCTTGTCGAAATTTAAAAATAATTTTACTGTACTGTTCAAACACACTGTGAGATAAGAGTGGCAGATCAAGGAATACTTAGAACTTTTTTATTCCTTTTGATCATACAAAAAAAAAAAAAAAAAAAAAAACAAGAATTGACTCTCTTTTTAAAGCTTTTAGCCCTCATTATCCTTAAAACTGTATAAATCTCCTTTTTATTATTTATTCGTAGCTTTTAGAACATGTCCTAACATATTTTTGTGCTCAGCAGCTCAAATGTATTTTTTATTGAAAAAGCCAAAAGAGCAGCTGTTTACCCACCGATATGATTGCACCAAACTTGTAAAAATTCTTTTGCATTGTATCCTGTTTTTACATTCTATTGAAAAAATTCATTAATTCTAAATTTCAGTGTCAGCAGGACCAAAATACATTAGCGTCAAAAAAATTAGTGACCGTAACAAAAATTGCCAAAAGTAAGTTATCGAATGATTCTGCAGAGTTTTGATAGTCATCAAGTCTCCATGCCTATACCCACTATGGGTCATTAAGACCACCAATGATCTGATGTCTATGTATACTACTTTTGCAGAAAAGGGAAACGAGACTTTTTTCTTTTGCATTAGCAGACTATAACAACATGACATGTGTTTTTTCGCACACTACTTCTCTAATAACATTCCAAATGTTTGAATATGGGTTTCGTATGAAATAGCAAACGACGCATTAGTCACTGCCAAATTGCATATGGACATTTTCAAATGAAGAGAAACAAACTGTTAAAAATGTGTAAATGAAGTATATTTTTGTAGGCTCTACTTTTTATAGCACCCAGAGCCAGAGGCTCGTAGAGCTTCCTTAAGCTCTAAGTTGCTGTCTTTGATAGCAAATGTATGTTTGTATCGTGTTAATAAAACAAATTTCTTACCCTAATAGTGGAGTTTTTTTCCCTTCTGCTACTGATGTGTTGCATGCTTTATTTTGTATATTTTTCATTTTAATTCTTACTCTCTTGGAGTGTTTCCCGATTGTCAAAAAGCTATTGAATGTTTGTTTTTGTAGATAAATATTTTATAACATTTACATTTGTTAAGAGCAAATTGTTTAAACTTGAACTCGCAATGGCTCATGTATGTTTTTTAGATTTTCTTGGGTGTATCTTTGATACAATGAAAAATACGTATTTCATTGCATTTGAGTTTTGGAATTTAAAATTTTCAGTCTCATACTTTCCTTTACTTTGAATGAAATTAAACGTACGTTCATCTCTGGGGTTTGTTGTGCAAGTTGTTATTTTTTTGGGGGGGGGGGGGGAGGGGGGAGATCTAAATTTGCAAAATCATAATTTCAAGAATTGGTAAAATGGAAAAGGGGGGGGGGGGGTGGGAAATGTTGATTTGCTGAGCTACAGTAAGAATGGTCTTTTTTCCAAAAGGGTTTGTGCAAAAGAGTTAACTACTTGTCAGGAGTTGGAAATTCTAACTGCTTTTAGTGACATAATTTGAAATACCAGTACAGATTTAAAACAAGTCGACTTCCTGAAAAATACACTCACTGACCAATTAGAAACCTGAGATTTGCAGTTGAATGTGTGTACTGTGCAAGGTTCTGGAGGGAGTATCATGATATGGAGCATGTTCTGGCATGGAGGTTGTGCCCTGGTGTTTCTTGAGGGTAAAAAAATAGCCATGCGATACCTAGATATACTGACAGATCAAGCACAACCTGCTGTTTTATCCTGATGGCAACGGCAATTTCATGGACCGTAATGCAACCTCACATTGTGCCAGAAGTGTTGAAAGTTGGTTCACTGAGCATCAGTCTGACTTCCAACACCTTCCCTGGCCACTGCATAGCCCGGATCTTAGCCCCATAAAAAATGTGTGGGATATGGTGGAAAGAAGCATCTGATAGCACTCTCCTCTTTCTTCTAATTTACATTAAAGCTGCATAGCTAATGCATGGTATTTTCTGGACGTAAATGCTCTCCAGAAGCTTGTTGAATCGATGCCCAAATGAATCAGAGTTGTCCGTGCAAAAGGTGGTCCAATACAATATTGATCTTTGGTTTCTAATTTGTTCACTAGTGAGTGTAAATATAATGAAACAAGTAAAAAACTTCAAGAAGTTTTTAAAGGTTTAAAATGTCACCGAGTTATTTAAACTTTTACTACACAAAACAAATTTAATGTCTTGTGAAAATGATTGGGAAGTTTATTCTTCTTTTCTTAAGTCCATCTTCTGTTCCAAATGTTCCATCAAATCATAAAATATCATTTCTTCCATAGATGACTTGACAGCTGACAAAACAAACCAATCGCCAAAATTTCCTTTCGTCATCAGCGAAATAAAATTGTCATGACCGGGAATAACTTTTGAATGGTAGAATAGTCTCTGAAACAGAGTCCTGTATGTTGGAATTGTCATTTTCATCAAAAAATTGAATTGATTTACTGCTGACAAAGCTAACAGAATAACAAACCATAGCCATAAAAACAGATAAATTTTTACATTTAAAGCATTATATGGTAAAACGCACAAAGCATCAACAACATCTATGTGTCCAGAAGCCCCATATCTCTTAAAATGGCAACTTGTTATTAGAGGAAACAGATCAATTGGTTGTTCTGTGTGTTCTGCTTGGTAATATCTCGCGTAAATCAAACCCAAATCTAAAAACTTCCCAGTGAAGTATTTATTGAGAAGGAGTGCTTGAATGAAGATGTTTATAATGGCTGCAACTTCACACAGGAAATACAGCAGTGCAAATGCTCTGTGCGTGCCCCATTTGGCTCGGATAAAAGAAGCTGCTGTACTCAAAGATTCGGACTTTCCCTCTGGTGAACATTCTGTAATGAGATCATTGATGATTTGCATGTGCTGGCTGTCAATGGGCTTCCACACCATGTGAGGTATGTAGAACAAGAGAGCCTGTATGAAGAGGACTAAATGGATGTACTGGTAGAAATTTCTGTATGTGTATTCCGATGGGTCTTCAGAAGAGCCAATACCAGGATGCGGGACTTCCTTTCCCCTCTGAAAGCATTTGATTTATCAAATAATGTAAAAAAGTGTGCGCAACCAAATGAAGATATCAATACACATTGGGACCTCTCCAAAGCGAACCCATTTTTTGACTGAACACAGTTTTTAAGTAAGGTGGTTCTGTTTTGCGCCCCAGTGATTATAATCGTTAAATTATGTATGAAAAGCCGTAAGCAGGACTTTTAAATACAGTTGGCTCTCTGTTTAACGACGCTCTATTTAACGACTTTCTCTATTTAACGATGGTTTTTTCACGTTCCCAAATGGTCCACTGTAGTGCTAAAAGCATTCTTTTTTTGGACGCTTTCTACTTAAGGACGATTTTTTGTGGTCCTTTGAAAGTCGTTAAACAGAGAGCCACGTAAAAAAAATTAATGAAATTCACTAACGATGTCATGCTTTCTCTATATTTTTGAATCACCTTATATTTCAACATATTAAAGTGAAAAGCCAATAAACCACTGCTTGAACAATAAAGGCAGAATTTTCTTGTTTATTAAAAAACTATCAGTAAGCAAGGTGGTAACTTACTACAAAATGTGTTTCTGGTTGATCGATTTCTATTAAGAGTTACGATGGTAGCAGGGGTGGTCTGGCCCACCGGGACGTGTCCCGGTGCGCCCTTCAACAAAGCGCCCCCACCAGAAAAGGAGGAGGAAAACATTTTTTTTCAGTAATTTACAAAAAAAAAGCCCCCCCCCCCTCAGAGAGCCACAAAACCTCTACAGGGGCGCCGGCAAAATTTTGTAATAACGTCTCAAATAATTGGGTATCTAAATAATGAATTCTTTCAATGTTTCACGGCGCCCCTAGATGGGAAAATCTTCATTATTGAATCGGCTGTATGCAGGGCCCGATTAAGATATCAGGGGGCCTAGGCTTTGTGCTTTTTCGGGGCCCCTTTATAGTCAACCCTTACAATTTTAGCTATTGGTTTTAAAAAATGGTCATTGCCTAGTTGGCCTATTCAGTAATCAGGCCCTGGCTATATATCACTGTATTTAAAAGAATGTTCCCAGTCAAAACTACTACTGTGAGCACTTTTGGACGTAGTAATGTATTAGGGGCGTATTTTAGTAAGGCTCCAGCAATGATTCTAAAAATGTGCACCTCCTCGGGGAGCCATGAAGCCTCTAAAGGCGCCCCGCGAAATTTTGCAATAACGTCGCTAATAATTAGGGACTTATTAATAATGAAACTTTTCAATATTTCGCGGCACCCATAGATGGCGAAATCTTGCTTTAGATAATCGGCTCTATATCACTGCATAAAAAGAATGTTCCGAGGCAAAACAATAGCTGTGAGCGCTTTTGGGATTATTTTGCATTAGGGACGTATTTTAGTTTGACTCCAAGAAATGATTCCCAAAATGTGCACCTCATAAGAAGAGCCATGAAACCTCTGCAGGGGCGCCGCGAAATTCTGCAATAACATCGCTAATAATTAGGGATTTAATAATAATGAAATGTTTCAATATTTCACGGCTCCCCAGATGGTGAAATCGTGCTTTAGATAATCGGCTGTCTATCACTGTATTCAAAAGAATGTTGAAAAACTTCCCTGGCAAAACCTTAGCCCACATCTGTGAGCGTTTTGGGATATATCATGCATTAGAGGCGTGATTCAGTAGAGGTCCGGTCCGGACAGAAGGTTCAAAATTCTAAAAGGTCAGCGGATAGAATATCCATGTACGTCCAAGAGGTCCGACGGACAAAAAGGTCCAGCGGACATAAGTTCCACGGATATAAGATTTCGATCATTGACCTAGAAGGTCCCGATTTTGGACAGCTAGGACATTACTACATTAGGTTATGTTTTTGAGCAGGTTGGGCATAAGGTCCGGATTTTGAAGTTTAACATTTGTCTCAAACTAAGTTTATTTAATTTTAAATTGAATTAAAATTGCTAATTGCTTTAGTGATACCCGACAGGCAATCTTCCCCAAAATGTGTGCCTGCCCGGAAAATCATAATTCATCTACATGGGCGCCGTGGGATATTGCTATAGCGTAGCAAGTAATTATTATTAACGACGTTTTAAATAATTATACATTTTTGGCGGTCCAGTTTTTGACCTTCTGCTATCCGGACTTGGATTGCGTACAGTGCCCCCCCCCCCCAACCCAGGACTGAATATAATATTTTTTCAAAAACTTTCCATATTATTAAAGAGAAGAAACAAGCGCTCCTTGGGAAAACGAAGTAATTTTAAAAGGTTTGTTTGAGTTTTTTTGGCGCAAGACCCTTAATAGGCTATACTGCGCAATTTTAAAAGGAAAAAATATAAAATGTTGTAAAAAATCCTAATTTCTTTTAAAAAGAACCTTAAAATTAAATTTTTCGATAATTATAGATTATTGCTCAGTTAATCATGTCCCACATCTCCTTTTTTTCATCCCCTTGTCCTTTTTTTCCCTATACGGTCCAAAAATAAGAAAATCCTCAAAATGCTACGCTTCGGAAACTCCCTCCCTCAGCCAAAATCATTAAAGAGCGTCTCAAATCTTGTTTCCGGGAGTTCAACTTTGCAATATTTCCAGGGGAAGAACTACCAAGCACCTCGCTTTCTAACAACATCGAAAATCGTTTAAAAGGATTTTTTTGGAGCTGCAGTTTTGAAAAATTGGAGAGCCCCTTACGTAACCTAATATGGTGTACAGTAGCGTTTTAAGACTTCCATTTCGGAAAACTTCGAACCCCCCTCCTAATACCTTCGCTAAAGAACGAATGGGCGTATCTCAAAAAAACCGAAAAATGAGTTATGACCACCACAGAAATGTCCAAAGTCGATTTTATAATATGACCAAAGGATGTAGATACATCCATAGTACAATAAATAGTAAAAAAGTTACAGTCCCTCACTCTGGTGGCGGTTCTCAAGCGATACGGTAAACTGGAGATCTTTAAATCGGTTTTCTGCAAAATGCTTAAAAGTTAGATACACCCATTCGTCTTTTTAGGCACGACATCATTCAAATCGTCAAAAATTACATTTTTAAAAACGACAATTTTTTGATGTGCTTATCAAGCTCTTTAAATAGAGTGAGCCGATGTTCCCGTGTGAAATCTAAAAATGAAAAAACTATTAATTTAAAAAAAAATAAGGTGGAGACCTTTAAACCTTCACACTAATATTACTACTGAATATCGCTTAAAAACTTCGTTTTTTAGGGCTTCATTTTCGAAATGTGTTTTGGGGAGAGCCCCAGAGCCCCCTTTCCCGTAATCACCAAAGTTTGTTGGTAACTGCGTTTTGAAACTTCAATGTCAGAAAATTGAGGTGAGAGTGACCGATTTCACTCTATTAAGAAAAAAAAAATCGGTCTAAGGGAGCGCCTAAGTCCCATCTCTTACTCTAACGTCAAGCGTCAACACATATCGCTTTTTACGACTTCAATTACTTAAAATTTTCTCAGAAGGCCTGCTGGAACTTTTCGACGTCGGAGACCGTCTAAAACTGCGTTCTTAGGACTACAATTTCAAAAATTTCTCTTGGGAAGGACCCCCAGACTCCCCTAGCAGGTAGGGGAAATTTTAGGCTGCACCCCCCCCCCCCCCCATAAAAAACTAATTGTGACACTGTCGGAATTTGCAGGAAGCTGTGGCCGTACTTCGGACCCATGAATTGACGAATTGGTGAAGACAACAACGAAATAACTGCTTTCAATTATCGCCTTCGCCCCACCTCTAGAGCTCCATCCAGGAGATAGCAGTGAAAGAGGGTTAATAAAAGTTAAAAATTTCTGCTAGGCATGGGAATTGCTTCGTTTTTTCCTTTTTTTTTTCTTTTCATTTTTTGATGAATGAACAAAATGCAATTTTTTTCAAATGCTCCGACTCCAGTTGATGCAAATGTTGAATAAACAGTTCGTTACCTAATATTATTTTTCTGCTTCTTTCTTTTCCTATCTGACATCGATTTTGCATCGCGTTTTCGGATTACATCGCGCTTTTTTGCACTGAGCTGCATGCTTTAAATACATCTTAAAAACATGTTCAGGATTCAAGTAGAAGTTAACAGGATAAATTATAATAGATGACTTTTTTTCTCCACTCCAGAAAACATTTTAAAATGAGATTTTGGTATAACCATTTCAAACAATGCTAGCATCAAGTTACTGCGTTTGTTCTGCTGCGGCGGATAGGGACTACAGAGTTCTCCATGTGAAGCATTAACACCTTATGCTCCAGGCGGAAACCATCCCAAGAATGCATATTAAAAAGCTTTTTTTTTTAAATATAAAGCTTTATTTTTTTTTAAATATTATATATATATATATATTTTTTTTTTATACTTTTTTTTTCCTTTTAGAAACTGTGTGCGCACTTGTGTTGCTT
Organism: Uloborus diversus; assembly: GCF_026930045.1. Taxonomy (NCBI): domain Eukaryota; kingdom Metazoa; phylum Arthropoda; class Arachnida; order Araneae; family Uloboridae; genus Uloborus; species Uloborus diversus. The sequence goes on from NC_072737.1 coordinate 93,831,018, forward strand.
GTCTACCGCCCTCTTAGGGGTCCCAGTCCGTCCAGGGATGGTAGCTTAAAAAGGCGATTTTTTTTTTTTTTCTGTTTTGACCCAAAGAAAATGTAATCACACTCTTAAAAGGAGAGAACTACTCATATTAAAAATATGGGGAAATAGGATTTAGTACGCTAAAATATTTTTTTTTTTTTTTTGAGAGAGAGAGAAAATTTTTTTGCATGTTTATTTATATTGGGAAAACTTTATAATTTGAAACACTACGAGTAACAAGTATATACAGGGTGTTTCGTTTTAACCTACAAGACCTTTATTTTCGAAACCGTTAGTCCTAGATATATACTTCCAGTTGCAAAACTGTTCAAAATCAGATGCAGAGTTAAGATATTGAAAGTTTGAAGTAAAAATAAAAATGAGTTAAAAAATACAAAATTAAACTTTTTATACGGGCTCCAAGTCCCCTAACTTACGCTGGTGTGCAAAAATTAAGGACGAAGTCGAAAAATTAGCATATCAGCTGAACGAAGAGAGCGGACAGAAAGACCAATCAGGAGATTAAGTAAGGTGATGTACGGTAGCACATGCGCAGATATGCAGGCAGACGTAATGGGGGAGTGTCTGAGTAGTATAAAGCATGTTGTCGGTGTAAGATCAGTATTTCTGGCAAAGAGATTGCACGCCGTATAGCAGTTAAAATCACACCGAGTTGCTGCCGCAGCGAGAAATGGCGAATAATCAATCTGTTAGACGACATCTGGATGCTTTTACCCGAGGTCGAATCATTGGGAAGTTGGAGGAAGGCCGCAGTGTGACAAGTGTGACTGCAGAGTTCGGAATTGCTCACAGCATCGTTTCACGACTTTGGAGACAATTTCAAACTACAGGAACAGCTATCCGAGGATTCAGTAGTGGTCGTCCACGAGGAACCACACCCGCAGATGACCTGTATATTGTCTTACAGGCCAGAAGAAACAGGCGGCAGACAGCGGGAGAAATCGCTAGACACACGACACAGGCGACAGGACGACCGATATCGCGTTTTACCGTGGCCAGAAGACTGCACGGTGGTGGTCTGTTTGCGCAACGCCCTATACGGTATGAACCTCTAACGCCTGCCCATCGGAGAAGGCGTTCTCTGTGGTGCCGGGAACACCAGAATTGGAGAGACAATGAATGGGGACGAGTACTCTTTACAGATGAGAGCAGATTCAGTCCGAGTATCTATTCTCATCGCATACTTATCTGGAGAGAGCGGGGAAGCCGCAATCATCCCTCGAACATCATTGAAAGGGACAGGTATGGAGATCGCTGTGTTCTCGTTTGGGGAGGCATCATGCTTGGTAGTCGTACAGACCTTCACATCTTCGACGCAGGTTCAGTCAACGGGACCCGTTATTGTAACGAGATTCTTCTTCCATATGTTCGTCTTTTTAGAGGCGCTATGGGTCCGCAGTTCCTTTTCATGGACGACAATGCACCATGTCATCGCACAGTAGCTGCCGAACAGCTCTTAGAGAGTGAGGATATTGAACGTATGGATTGGCCGGCACGATCTCCGGATCTCAATCCCATCGAGCATGTATGGGATTTTCTAGGCAGACGCTTAGCAGCTCGTACCTTACCATCAGTAACGATTCGGGAGTTTCGATTGGTGCTGCAAGACGAATGGGCAGCAATGCCTCAACAACTCATTGACACCTTTATTCTCAGCATGGGCAGACGCTGTGAAACCTGCCTAGCAGTCGGGGGAGATCATATCCCCTACTAAAGACTGGATGTTTCTTGCTGGACACCCATCACAGGGATGTTTTGGCCTTCAGTCGCATTGCGCTCCACGCTACTTTTTCAATAAAACTTCTTTTTATCCCTCTGATTTCTCTTTTAGTAAGTGTTCCTTACATAACACATGTCCTTACGTTTTGGGGATCTTACGGTATTAAATGTGTTGATTTGGAAAGCTTTTGTACAAAGTTATATTGAAAAAACCGTCTCTTCCTTAATTTTTGCACACCAGTGTATATTTAGGGAAATAATCTCCATTGAAAAATAATTCCAACACAAACTGTTTGAAATTAGTACGGCGAATATTCACCGTGATATAAAACGCAGCATTTTGTAACTTACACCACATTTCACTCGCCGTCAATAACAACTTTGGGGGGGGGGGGGGAATATAGCAGTTAACAAGTTTTTAAAATTATACGTACACATAGAGTGTGGTTTTTCAAACTGTTCGAAGTTTGTAGTGTGTTTTTGTGCATCACGGCATAACATTTGCATTTATTTTTGAATAGCAATGAAAAATATAAATTCCTTGTTTTTCTTACTTTGACAACCTGTCATTCTTCTGTAAGAGCGATAAGTTCCAATCTCATCTTCTATATGATCCCTTAAAACTTTGAATTGGAATATCTCCTTGATTTTTGGTCGCACAAATGTCAATTTTTTGTGCCAGTAATAGTTTTCAATGTAGATTATTTCCCTAAACATAAGTTAGGGGCCCTTGGGCACGTATAAAAAGTTAAATTTTGTATTTTTAGACTCATTTTTATTTTTGCTTCAAACTTTCAGTATCTTAACTCTGCATCTGATTTTGAACATTTTTGAAAATTCGAAGTATACTTCTAGGACTAACGGTTTCGAAAATAAAGGTCTTGCAGGTTGAAACGGAACACCCTGTATAATCAAAAGCATTGTAAAATTTGCAGTCTCCGCATGCTGTAACTTTACGGGAATAGCAGGCAAATAAGTTATTCGGCATTTGCTTGTAATTCTGCCAAAGTTACGGCTATAGGCTTCTAAATGCTTTAAGGACGCTTCTGGTGAATCAGAAAGGTACCAGACTATTCCTTTATGCACTATGTGCATATGAATTTTTTTCTGGAAGGCTCCTGATTTATTCCAGAAACGTTGCTGAATTTTTATTGAAGGTTTCCGAATTCTTCAGAAAGATTCCATATTAAAGTGAGGGAGGTTAGATAATTTTAGCGAGAAACTTCCTGTGTTTTGCCAGATAATTTACTGGTAGGATTTAGCCACACTAGCTGCCCGTTACTTGACAGAAATATATCTGTTTTTTAGTGACCGACCCATTTAAGGAGTAGTGTAACGGCACCTATAACAGACATACTTTAGACATCGCTCTCCGGTCAGCTCTATTTTATTTTAATGTATTTAAACTTTTAAAACTATTTTTCTCTCATGCAACATGCAACTACATCTCATCTGACGTTTGGCTGCTTCTGGATCCTCTGAGTTAGTTAATTCTATTGTTATTTGCAAAATTTCGAAAATAGGTCCGACCCCCCAGTAACAGACACCGACAATTCTATTGATAATCAGTAAGAGATTGGATGAGGAAAAGATGAGCAATGGACAGAATTTCCCTTTTTTCTTCAAAATGTTCATAAGTTCTTTATTTTCAGATCTAAAACCTTATGACATTCACATGAACATGAAACACCGACAGACCTTGTGATGGCTGTTCATAACCTTCCACCACTGCCTTATAAACACCAACTGGCTCATAAAATTCACTCTGATGACACTAGATGGTCGCACCGTTTTCATGGGTCGCAGCAACATCAGTTTTACCCGCCTAAAATTCTTATTAATTAAATCCTAACTTACGACTGTCTGTTACTGGACCATTGACAGTTACTAGTGCCGTTACCCTACGTATTTCTCCAATGAGTAACTTTAGATTTCACTTTAGATAAGCAGATTATTTAACAGGCGAGCAAGAAAGCCCTGCCAGCATCCACGTCATTTCTTTAAAAGCAGAAACCAGCACGTACCTTCCCAATGTAGGCCGATTTGACAGAATAGGTCGACGAAGCCCAGCAGTAACTTTCCAACATGGCTTCGCTGATGTCATTGTTAGGATTGGACGAACAGGCAATCCTGGTGTCGGAGAATGCCGTACTGCTGACAAGAATGCAGCAGAACATGATCAGCAGGAAGGTCACGCGATAGTGCAGATAGAACATAACCGATTCCGTGTTGCGGCGTTTTGACGTCACCATATTCCTCAAGTTGGACACGTTGTCAATCATCTTTGCTGTTGGCCTGCGAGAGCAGAAACATTTTTTAGCAGTTATCTCAAAATTTAAGGTACTGAATTATTAGTTGGTTTTTGCATATCGTGTGTCAAGGAACGCCTGCTGAGGTATGTAAGTGATTCGAGCTCCAATGTGTCACACAGCAGGTATGAACAATGCTATCTGCATCGTTTATGAAAAGGGAGTAATTAGTAGCAAAACATGTTTCCCATTTGGAATTCCGTTTGAACATTGACTGTTTGTGTGAAGCCGTTTTATACTTCTGTATTGAGAAGAAAAAAAAAAAAAACATCTCGCACCATTCTGTTGGAACCATAAATCGAAATCCCTCCAAACTCGTTGAGTCTTAGCTGTAGTATGTGCAACGAGTAGAAGTCATTGGTAGATGTGAGAATTATTTCTGCCTCACCCTGTGCAAATGATATACCAACAATGTTCCTCCTGACAAGGAAGTCAGAAATGGTGATAAGGCTGTACATAAAAGAGTATTCTGCCATTTTATCTACACTAAAAGTTGAATATTCGGCGAAGTTATTGGGTCAAATACTGAAAACTTGGCGGCCAAACGTAAAAATGCCTCCAAATTTAATAACCAATTTTTTAAGTTTAAAACGAATCCAGTTGTCGGAACATCAATATCATATATAGTTTGTTGTTTTACACCTATTTAAATTGATTTCTATACAACTATTAAAAAACTTCTAAAATTAATATATTTTCTGTAATGTGTTGGATGCAATAAAATTGGCGTTATCACCTGTAAGTAGAACGCAAGTGATTTTTTTTTCTTAATATAAGCACTTACCTACTTAAAAAATGAACAGTAGTCTAGATATTCAGCTTGACATAGTTGAGTGTACTTTTATCTGGTTTAAAATAACTTTATCAAGCTAAATTTTTGCACCGTCGCCCAATTTGCCCCTATTTTTTCTGATTTTATATTTTAATGGGACTTATATAATGGTAGTTAATGATTTCATGTGAATACCTCGCTGGCAGTTTAACATTGTGGGCTTTTTTTTTTTTTGGCGGATTATTTGAATTATAATTAATCAAGTTATTTAATGGCATTTTCATGACATGGTAATAAACGACGTGTAAAAGGAAAAATAACATATTATATCTTGTCAAACTGTACATGTTCTTTAGCAATAAACAGTTCAATTAGAGTTCATATGCGACATTATCTGACAATATGCATATCTGTACGAATATAATTACTCGAACGACTCGAATTGATTAGGTTAATAAAAATAAAAAATAAAAAAAACTCAAGTTTAATGTTTTAAGTCAATCAAACTTCACTTACCGATTTCCTCAGATTGGTAGTTTATTCAATGAGCAGTCTGATAGCACAGGAAAATTCAAGTAACAGTCTCATTAATTGTTTTGAAACGAATCGTTAGCGATATGCATGAGCAATTTCACATGTTTTTCAATCCCAAAACTAAAATTGCCAAGGAAAAATACATGGGATTTTGATTTATTTTTACCGATAGCATTTTTATTCATCATCTTTTTTATTACGCAAAAAAATCCACTTTATGTGAATATATTTTCAGCTCTATCCTATAATTGTCAAACATAACTCATTACTCAAAAAACTATTTTTAAACAATCCAACGTTTCTCCTCTCCGCTGAACTGTTCCATGAATATTTTACTTGTCATAAAAAGTTTGAAACTCAGTAAAAGGAAATAAAGCCCTAAGATTAAAATACTCGCATTATGCATTTAAATATTGTAGCTTTTCATTACATTTTGTTTTATTTTTAAGGGCAAAATTATTTCGCAACCCTCATGCTGACTCATGTGTTTTTGAACTTCCGACTTGTGATTTATTTTCAAAAATGATCTCGCTCAAAAAAACACTAGGAAATTCTAAATTGAGGATCTAATGGATATTTTGTAACGCTGTATTCGACCTGAATTTCTGAGTACTGAGGAACATTGAAACGTCAGGTTAACATTAATAGAAATTTAAAAGCCATAATAATTCTGTATCCAGTGGCGTACCTAACATGGGTAACACCCGGGGCTGTAAATTGTGGTGTCATCCCCCCCCCCCTCTACAAACGCAAAACAAAAAAAAAAAAAAGGTTTTTTATTTTCTATGTAAAAATGAAATTCATACAACTTTCAGAAACAATGGTATTTGCGTTATTCCGAAATTGAAAGTTGGCTAATGTACAAAAGACAAATAAAAACTATGAACAGTGGCGGCGCGAGAGCAAAAGTAGACGTCGGCGATGCAGTTTTGCGAGGCCCTTTTAATCATAAAATATTTTCAGACAAATCATTGAATTCACGGAATTAATCTTTGTACTAACTATTGGCACTTATAGTTTCCAATTCACTTAATTGCTAGGACAAAAACATTTCGTGACTAGTAGCGCAATCAAAAAGTTTTTTTTGGTGGTGGGGGGAGGGAGCGGCACATTGAAAGAGGAAAAATGACCTGATAGAAAAGGGGGGTCCGGGGGTCCTCCCCCGGAAAATTTTTTAAATTTTTAGTTTAAAAACGCCATTTTAGGCTTTCTTTGCTAATGTTAGGGGAAAAAATTTACAGAGGTCTCGGTGGAAATTTCTAGAAATTGAAGCCTTAAAAACGCAATTATAGGCCGTTTTTATTGACTTAAAGGGTCAGAGAGTGTCCCAGATCGATTCTTTTGTTTTTAAAAAAAATAGGTCAAAATCAATCCCCTGCAAATTCTCGAAATCGAAGTTTCAAAAACAGAATTTTAGACAAACTTTGATGATTTTACGGAAAGGGAGGGAGCTCTTCCCTCGAAAAATTTTGAAAATTATGCTTCTAAAAACTTTAGCAATATTTTACATTCAGGAGCCAGTCCACCTAAACTTTTTGTTGATGTAGTTTAAAAAACCTAATTGCTAATGACATAAAAGAATATCGGTATAGGGACCCTTGCATGAATATTTTCTGATATTCAAGCCTTAAAAATGCGATTCTAAGGCCATATTTTGTGATATTAGGTTCGGTAATTTTTGAAATTCAAGCTACAAAAACACAATTTTAAGCGATTTTCGATGTTGTTTAGTATTTGGGGGCTTTAGCTTTAAGCTGGAAATATCGCGAAATTTAAGATCTCGAAACGAAATTTCAGATGCTCCATAATGCTATCGGTGCGCGCGTGTATGGAGGGGTGTGTGTTCGGAGGAGCAGCATTTTGAATATTTTCTAATTTTTCAACAAGAGAAAAAGAAAAGAAATAGAACGGGGTGGGGGGGGGTGGGGGAAATAGAGTTAGCTGATTAATAAACTGTAGCTAGTGAATATTTTAAATTCAGGTTCCTACAGAATTGGGCCCCGCATTTGCTAAAGCTGGCTCTGTGCAGTCTCCGCTGCACGCACTATTTTGATTACTTTTGTGTCTGTTGCATTTAATAAGAGCTTCAATTGAAAACACTGAAATTTCTTAAAACTTTTGAGAATTTACTTCTGAGAATTTTGCGAGGCTCTATTTGCGCGAGGCCGTCGGCAGTCGCCGACGTCGCCGACGCCTAGCGCCGCCACTGACTATGAACGCTTTTTATGGAACTTGCCCTAGACGCAAATATGCTGGCCGTCGAGTGTATGAAATAAGGGTGTGTATGAAATTGATCGCCCTTTGAAAATTACTTCAAATGTATTTCAAACACAGAGAAATATTATGGGGTTCAGTTTTTGGTATAAGGGAAGTCGGTACAAGATGTAAGTAATATGAACCAAATCCTGAGTACGGTGTTCATCGAATGAGGGAGGGAGGTAATGAGGGGGTTCGGATTTACCTCCAGAAAATTTTCAAATTTGAAGTCTTAAAAATGCATTTAAGCTTCATATTTTTCAAAAATTTACAGTTCCACTATAGGCGTCAGCCCCAGACTGGTGACGCCCAGGGCGGACCGCTTCCCTCCCCCGTAGTGACGCCGCTGCTGCACCTGTCAGGTAAAGGACTACAAGTACTTTTTTTTTTGACAAATCGGATTTAAGCACCAGCTTGAATAACTTTTTAAACTGTATTCAGAGGTATAAAGCAGTGCTTCTTAACCTGTGGTCCACGCACCACTAGTGATCCGTGATCAATTTTCATGTGATTCGAGAATAGCTAGAGAAAACTTATCTGTATTATTTTTATAGTTGAAAATAAAATTTATTGAAGAATTTTTTAAAATCATCTCATTTGATCTGGTGTAATTGTTGTTAAAATATTATTACTATCGAATGAGGTCCGTTTAGGATTCAGAAGAGTACCAAGTGGTTCTCAGCAGTGAAAAGGTTGCGAACCACTGGTCACTAAGATCTTTAGGTTTCACGAACATTTTGTGCCGCGAATGATAGCTCATACATTTCATTAAAAGTTATAATTTGAAAATCTAATGAACGAAATTTGGTGCTTAAGAAATCACAAACGTATGTCTGAATTTTTAAGCAAAAATTTTTATTCATTGCTTCTTAAAATAATTACTTTTTAATGACACATATGAACTTTCACGTGCGGGCAACAGCGCGGCTTTCTAGTAGAATATTTCTTATGAATATCAAAGAGAATAGTCCCAAAAATCAAAATTAAAACCGTATTTTTTTCCATTTCCGTCAAACAACTTTGAGATTGCAGCAGAAAATACTGACGCCTACACTGTAAAAAAACTCCGAAACATTACTGAGTGTTTCCGTGTAACGTTTCGGGATTTCAGTGGTTTTTATCCATTTCCTGGAAAAATCAAGTATCATTGTCAAAAAGGTTCCTGAATTTCTGCAAATTGCACGATTGCAAACTTTTTACTGCTGTGAAAAATATTTTCTTAATTAATCAGGAAGGTGCCAAGATATTAAATTATACCGAGCTAAGTTTATTTTAAAGTTTCAGAGACACGGCCGGCTTCTAACGGGAAGGTTTCTGAATTTTTCAGGAGGCTTCCAGGATACTTTTAGGAAGGTTACTGAATTTTAGCGGAAAACGTTCCTGGTTTTTGCAAGGTACGTTACTAAGAGAAATTGAGCACATTAGCTGCCCATAATTTTCCAGGAACGTTTCTGAATCGTTTTTACAGCGTAACTTTGCAAGCATGATGCTGCAAAACCAACTCCCGACGATTGGACGATTCGAACTTCACTTAAATATAAAGAAAAAACTATTTTATGAGAAAACTTCTTTAATTTTCTCTCTCTCTCTCTCTCACTCTTTTTTTTTTCAACTATGCACTAAAGTGACAACATGGCTGTCTCATTTATATTCATTCCTCCCGACTTTCGTTTTGATTAAAGATTGCATCATCGAATTCCATTATTGTCGAATGTGCATGTGAACGCCGCATCTGCTCAGCTTTCGAAGTTCTTCCGCATCCATTGAATCCCTTATCACCTGTTGAATGCGGGCCATATGCCGTTCATCAGTGCCAAACGATACTGCAGGTGTATGCAAAGTAAGGCAGGAAAAAGAGCTTTATGCTTGGAAAGAAATGGAGTGAAAAGGGCATTTCCCTCATTTTCAACCACGACCCTCAATATAATTTGGATAGCATGAAGTTTTGGTGAGTACTTTTGGACTAAATTTTTTTCGCGACGTTAAAAATAATATTTGGTTTGTTTTTGAAAGTGGAGAAAATCCAATTTTGAAATAAATAAATATAAATACATTGATAATGGTGATTTTTAGAAGAAACAGTATGATGTCTGTAACAATTTAGATACTGAAAAAGAAAAAAAAAATCAAAAATCAAAATCCTAATGTTTGAGTGATCGAAGTTTTACTTCTTCGTCAATAAAATTGATTACTGAGACGCGTTAGCCTAAACATCTCGTAATAACAGTAAATGGATTTACTTCCAAGGGCGCCCATATAGGGGGCAAGTGGGGGCTCAAGCCTCCCCCCCCCCCCTAGAAATGAGAACTTTCTTGCTTTCAGTGCTTTAGTCTTTGAAAAAATGTGTAAAAATTTCTTTTCCAGCCATTGAGGAATAAGTTATTAAAAAGTGTCGAATTTTAATATCTCCAATCTGTACTGCAATCGGTTTCCACAGGGAAAATATTCTGCTAAACCATGGGGAAAATTTTTGAGCCTCTCCTTAAAATTTTGCATATGGGCGCCCTTGCTTACCTCACTTTCAAAATAAACGGCTCATATAAAATACTTGTATTAAGCAAGTTGTGGGGAGATATTTTTATCCAATCTAAGAACTCTATACTGTGAAAAGACGCAAAAGAGTGATATAACGATCTAATTTCATTTTTACTGTTTTTCATATACTATCTTTTCATTGTGAAATATACATTTCGTAGTAAGATAACTTATAATTGCCAAATGATTTTTCGTTAAAGAAAATACTCTCATAGGGTTGCCAACAAACTTAAATTTTTTGGGCGGGCGGAAATTCTCAATTTGCCGAATTGAATTCCTAATTTCACCGAATGGTGATAATTTTGCCAAATGGAACTTCAAATTTTGCCGAATGAAACCTTAAAGTTTGCCGAATAATGATAAGTTTGTCAAATCGTCCAAAATAATTTGCCGAATAAGGAAATTTTCGGAAGGTCCCGTGACCTCCCATCAGAGTGCCCCTGAATACACATATTGTTTCGTAATGTTTAAATAAAATGAAATAAAGCAAATACTTGAGTCATGTTACGTTTTTTTGAGCTTTAACCTTAAAATTCCATGAACGTAAAATGACGTTATCAAAGTTGATAAATTAATTAAAAAACATAACCTTGAGTCAAGTCAAGTGAAATCGGAGGGAAAACTCACGCATAATACGTAGGTCGGAACGGAAGCAATGATTTTTGTTTTTATCTAGATATTTTCTCAAATAGTAACATGAAATGAATAAATAGATAGAGCACTGAAATCTATATCTATCTCAAGTTATTTCTAAAATTAGTTATTATTACTTTTTGAACAGAAAAGGTAATTGGTGCTACGCAATCTATTAGTGAACTGTATTCAGTGGCATGAAGAAGAGTGAAATTTCCATGTAAAAACTTTTATGTAGCATTTGTAGAATCAACATGACTTCAATTATCATGATAAACTCTTAGCTGTTCGAAAAAGAAGGGTCCAATGCCCTTTTCATGCTTATACTACGAACTTTACTAAAAACACTGCCGTTCTGATGGAAAAAAGTCCCTTTATGGAAGTAAGCAAAATGTTCTTTTTAAAGGCGTTGAGTTGTAATTCGAAGTATCATGGTGGATTTTTATAGTTACTGGAAGTTCAAGGCTAAGAGAAGCCATAACAATAATGTTGTTTAGACTGTATCCCAAACGTCAGATTATTTCCAACGTTCAGGGGTTTCAATTAGTTTCCTGTGAAAACTACTATCGTTGCGAAAAGTTTCCTGAACCTCTACAAGTTGCATGAAAGCAGACTTCTCAGCAGTGATGTTCCTATAAGGTATACTCCATATACGCCATACACTCTCACGCATTTTTTTAGACACATAACGTATATCCTCAAGCTTCAAACATTTTCATATTATGACATATTATGTATATGATCGCATACACACAAGGGCGCCCATATGCAAAATTGCAAGGGGGGGGGCTCAGATATTTTCTCCATCGGTTAGGAGGGTATTTTCTCCATATAGACCGATTTCAGGACAGATTAGAGTCATTAAAATATTTCAGTTTTAATAACTTATTCATTAATGATTGGAGAATAAATGTTTTTACATTTTTGCAAAGAAAAAAGCACCAAAAGCAAGAAAATTCTAATTCCAAAGGGGGGGGGGGGCTCGAGCCCCTCTTGCCCCCCTATATGGGCACCCTTGCATGCACATATTGTGAGTAATGGATTACTGGGCGTATGCCCTCAGAAAAATTGATGGGAACATCACTGCTTCTCAGTGTTATGAAAAACAGATTATTTCCAGGGAACGCTCCGGGATTTCACGGGTTTTCCCCTGTTTCCCGCGAAAATAATTATTTTTACGAAAAATTTTCCGAATCTCTATAAGTTGTATGAATGCAATCTTCGTGAAAAACAAATTTTTGCAGGTAACGTTCCGGAATTTTGCGAGTTTCCACCAGTTTTCTGTGAGCACAATTATATTTACAAAAAGTTTCCTGAATCTCTATAAGTTCCATGAATACACACTTTTCAGTGTTGTGAGAAATTGATTATTTCCAAGTAACGTTCCGGAATTTCACGAGTTTCCACAAATCTCTAAAAATTGCATGAATGTATCCTTTAGTTATGTTGTGAAAAATGTTTTTAGCTACCAGTGTTAAGATATAAGTTGCATGAAATGCAGGCAAATAAGTTCTTCGGCGTTAGCTTGAAATTTTGCCTTTGTTTCGGCCATGTTTGCTAAAAGAAAGTTCCAAGCCACTACTATAAACATATCCTTTTCTTGAAAAGTTTCTGATTTAATACAGAAACATGACTGGCTTTATTGGGAAGGTTTCCAAATTCTTCAGAAAGATTTCAGATTAATTTCAGAAAAGTTACTGACTAAAGTCAGTCACGGGAAGATTTCTGTTTTTCGCCAGATATACTGGCAAAAATTATATTTACTAGCTGCCCATTATTTTCTTGTTATATTTTTTTACTGTGTAGTTTTAATTCTGTCCCATTTCAAGTCGATTTTGGTCGTTTACAAAATCATTTCTGCTCATCTTTTATTGAACTGAGCAATCAAAACCAAGTAATTGCTCCTAAAACTTATAGAATTTTTTGTTATTATTTTCTGTAGAATATTACATATATAAGCACATTAAGTGCGTAAGCCGAACAGTGTTTCCGATTTTCTCTTGCTTTTGCGCTAAATTTATTTCCGTAGAAAAAATGTGATTTTACCCTAGTGCCCTTCAATTTCTTCATATAAAAAGTGAGGGAAAGTGAATTGACATAAAAAGTGAATTGACAAGATACGTGTAGAAAGCAAGATAGTAAAATCAGGTAAAGTGACTGCGAGGATGGTGAATAATAAAAGTCAAAGATTTAAGAGTTTTCTAATTACAAAATGGTAGTTTTTTAATGAAATATGCAAGCTTCATAAATATTTCAAAGAAACTTTTTTTTTCTTTGAAGTTATACTTTTCTGACACAATGAAGGTTTATTTCATCATAAAACCAAAGTAGTAAAACGGAATTGACGTCATTAATTGTTGGTAATAGACGATTTTTGTGTGACTTCAGTGGGTTGGCGGAAAGTCAGGAGTGATTCCTATTCCTAACAGTCGCCATGCGTGTAGCGATGGAGGATGCAACGTAGTTTCGCTGTTAAACTAGGGTAAGTAATGTTTATTGGATGTTTTTTCATCATTGAAGCGAAGCTACTTTTAGAATGCCTTAAAATTCTTCTGAAACTGTGCATATGAATCGATATTTGACGAGTTTTGATTTTTCTTGTATGTGAATCATATCAAAATTAAGAAATGTACTTCTATCCTATCATGCGTTTGTAGGACACACCGTGTTATGATGTTAACAATGGTTTTCTGACTTTATTCATCCTTTCCCATAGAGTAAAGAAATGTTTAACGCTATGTCCTTTCCCCCAAAATTCTTATGTACTTGCTCTCAGCTCTTAGGGCTTCTTTCTTTCAATGTCTTACTCAAATTGCAATGCAAGACCGAAACAGATCTAATTGTTATTCAAAAGTAGTCTTAAATGAATTTAAAATGAAAATACATAGGTACAACAGATGAAAACAATCAAAAGTTCAGTAAAGGCTAAAACAGATCCAACAGTTGCATGGACCTTTTAATGTATCCAAAATTTATGTCCTTATTGGCTTAGTCCATTTGCTTTTTCGAGCAATCACGATTGCTTATTGCTTTCATTTGACTTTTGATGTGCTATCATTTTATTTTCTCGCCAGCACCCTCTGCAGCCTCACCGTCGACCGGCTCCTCACGGTGCTGCTCCTATACCGAAAACCGTCTCCAGGTAGCGTTCATATCTTACACACACGTGCATACACACACACACACACACACACACACACACACACACACACAAACACATACACACACATAAACCTACACACATACACAAACACATACACAAACACCTACACATACACACACACATACACACACACACATACACACGACTACCCACATATTCATGCATGCACACAGACACAAACACATATGCCTACACACACATACACATACCCCGCCGCCACGCACACAAACACTCATACACACAACTACCCACACACTCATGCCTGCACACAGATACAAACACACATGCCTACACACACATAAACATAAAAATAATTTGAATTCAAAATGTCGAAATTCAATTTAATTATCTTTATTTTTTATTTATTTTTTATTTTTTGTTAAATATAGAATACTAAGGTAAGATATTGTTACAAATTTAGATACTATTTAGAATACTATTTAGATACTATTTAGATATTGTTACAAAAAAACAACTAGAATGTGGGAGGAGCAGTTGCTCCTCTGTGAAGGAGAAGTCTCAGTCCATGCGGAAGTCTCAGAATCTCTTCTTTATGTTATCTAGTCTTCACTCATCAATAGTTTAGTTTCAAATGTTACCGCAAGCGTGGTAAATACGGTTTGTTTCCATTTACCCCTTGTTTTCTTTCACCCCAACTAATCAATCCTTTTTACTTTGCTTCAATACCTACAGCCTACAGTCGGAGACAAAATTCTTAATCTCCCTGGGTTTTTTTAAAGCAAGTTTTACTGAAATGTAGATGATCGAAAGCTCATGAGATCCATTGTTAACATAATAACACGATATGAACTTAAAACGGATGGTAGGCACAAATATAACATGATAACACGACATAAACTTAAAACATATGGTAGGCATGAATATAACACAACATGACATAAACTTAAAACGCATGGTAGGCATGAATATAATAAAATAACACCACATAAACTTAAAACGCATGATAGACATGAATATAATAAAATAACACCACATAACCTTAAAACGCATGCTAGGAATGAATGTAATATAATAACACGACATAGACTTAAAATGCATGGTAGTCATGCCTATTTCTTAGTTTTGACCCAATTAAAGCACATTAGAATAAGCAAAACACGTCTCATAATGATGCACATTCATAATGTGTGAAGAACTTAAAAGTACTCGAAAGTCGATGCACATTTAGATATAAAAAACATCTAACAAATATTGCCTACGTTGTGAATAAATTGAAAAACAACATAAAAAAATGTATAAATTGTCCTAGAAATGACAGTGTTTCTTGATCATGCTGCCTTACTTGGCAGGTAAGACAGCCTTTTCGTGAACAATTTGTGTTTTAGGTACGTTGTTTTTCTTTTTTCACATATTTTATCCCAAACATTTTCAATTATTTTGCACTGTTATTGAGAAACTGCATTACTTTCTCTCTTTTCAATGATTTCCGTAAAACTGTCTTTTCTGCATCGGCTTGGAACAAAGTGTTGATATTTAACTCGTTTATCTCACACTAACAGGGCGTCCCAATGGGAGGTTGCAGAAGATCGCTGCGACACCCCAAAAAATTCTTATTTGAGAAATTTTGACTGGCGATTCAGAAAATTTGGAGATTAAGTTCGCAATATTGCATTTTCCCAATATTTTTTTAATGATGCCTAATGTGTCTTCTCATTTGATGTATAGGTATTTATGCATGAGGGTATATTATTTCAGCTGTTGTAGTTTTTTTTTTTCTTTAACCATTCGCCAAAATGCGGAATTTTATTCGGTAAATTGAGAATTTAATCCTCCCGAAACTTTAGGTTCGGTGCGCCACACTAATGCACTTTTACGTTTCCCTTTAAACGTTCTATTTAAATATTGTTATTGCATTACAGTCGAACTCGCTTATTACGAGCCCTGATTTAACGAGAGCTCGGATTTAGCGAGTAAATCAAATAGGTTTGGTAAGTACAATGTTTTGTTTTTTGGGAACATAACTCGCTTTTAACGAGCAAACCCGCTTAAAACGAGCAAAATTTTTGCATTTCATAAAATTTCTGCCCAATTCCCCCTAAGAAAAGATTATCCTATTTTTGGCAAAAAAAACCATAAACATTTTCAGTTCAGCCGAAAGTTATAAATAAAGTATAAATTCTGAGGACGTACAATGACTTCTGAAGTGCAGAAAAACTTCCACCTATTTTGAAGCCGCGGACGCAAATGACCATGTTTTTCGGGCTACATGTGCCTCGAAAACAACAAAAAAGAAGCTATCAGACAACTTAAAGCAAATAACCAACTTCTTTGGTACTGTACAGGAACATAAAAAAACTATAGTTTTTTCACGAACCCGTTTTTTACGAGCACTCGTTTATAACGAGCAAATTTCGTGGTACCTTCGCTATCGTTATAAGCGAGTTCGACTGTATTCAGATCTCAAGCACGAACATAGTTAAAAGTGCCACTTTCTATACTTATTGTACTTTATAGGCAGAGGTGCCCACCTAGGGGGGGGGGGGGTCAGGGCGTAAATGGGGGGGGGGGTTGAGAAGTATTGGGTCAGGGCGTAGATGGGGGGGTTGAGGGGTATTTTTCTTATTTTTTGTGGTGGCTCTTGCTTTTAGAGGGGGTCTCCGAGATATTGCGGGGGTGCGCCCTTGTCCTTAGGGGGGCACCCCTGTAATTGGTGTAGAAAAATCTTTAAAATTTTTTAAAATGAAGTACAACACTTCTGACGCGCGTACATGGCTGCATTAATCCATGTGTTAAACCAGCCTGATAAAACCCAAAATTTAAAAACAATGTAGATAGTCAACGTGTTAACTCACAGAAGACAATAAGTTACATAAGTTTTTGTGTAACATTTACGAAATTAATATGCATACAGGGGTGTCTCATAAACATCAGATAAACTCTGCAGTGATAAATTCCTCGCTTGAAGTACATAAAAAATAAGAACTGCATCTCTATGACCCATGACTTTCGAGACAAATACGGAAGAAAAATTTGGCGTCATATCTGGCACATGAGGGAGAAATAATGCCTTTAGTAGAAACACTAGGGAACTCTGTCCTTGCTTCCTTCATTCACTAACCTCTATTTCCCGCCAATAGCCTCTCATTTGACAACAAAACTATTAATTTCTCACCAACTTTGGGGACCGTATTGTCTAAAAGAATGTTGGGAGCTCTGTCCCTGATCGCTTCATTCACTAACCCTCATTCCCCGCCAATGGCAACTCATTTGACAACAAAACTATCAATTTCTCACCAATTTTGGAGGCTGAATTGTCTAAAAGAATGTTGGTTAGGTTTTTAATTAATGTCTCTACTAATTAAAGTTACACGAAGGTGAGACCAGTCAAAATGGATTTTTCGTAAAATTTCGGATTTTTTAATACCTCGTTTAAGTCTCAACTCCCAGCGATTCTCGAAGAGGGCACAGATCAACAGACTGGCACAGGTTTTACAAGATGAGCATCAGTATTTGTATAAAGTTTACATAGAGAGATGTTCAGAATACCCATTGCTTCATCGCTTATATGGAGACATGAATGTATCCCGTGGAATGGTTGGTTGCACTCGATTTTTTCTTACATCAGATATACGTCCATACTTTTCTCGAAATGCAGTTCTCTTGAGGATGTTTTATGTTCTTCATACGAGGTAAATGTTGCTTATAATGAGGTTGCTTATTGGTTTCTCCTCATTAGCAGGCCTAGTGCATTTCCCAACAGCTGGCATCTGTTTTTACATGTTTCATCTCTATTGGTGGATAGCAAATACCGCGAGAATTTCGTCGCTGACTATTCGTACTAGAGAGAGGTTCCTGGGCTTTTACGACGCAAAAATTCACCAGGAATTCAATTCTTCCAAGAGTATTTAAATCCAAACGAATACTCAATGGATCTTCTACATGTCTCATATAATCATACGACGTGGACACTGATGATTTTCTGCCTCTTGAAAATCCACCGACTGGAGCCAGGAAGCGACTAATCTAGCAGTGCGATGTTTATCCGCTCTTGATAGAGCACCTTGCTTATTAAAAATCGTAGGAAAGTTTTGAAGCACCCTAACTCACATTAATTTTTAACAGTGGCTTAGTTGTGGTCTGTTTGCTGACGACAATTACTTGGGCGGCAACGATTGATGAGAATGATGGAAATTCCATTGAAGAAACCGTTCGAAATGTACCCTGCGGAGATAAAATCAACGAACAAGATTTCGAAGACACTTTGGAGAGCTGTTTGCCAGAAGTGGAGAAAAGAAGGGCTTTGGAAGAAAAACTTTCAAAATTAGGTAATGGAAAATAATCTTTATGTTTACCACATGTTTTTAATCACTAAATTATGATAGTTGTGTCAGCTCAACTGTCAAATTAAACTCTGTTCGCGGTAATGATTGACCGAAAGTAAACAAAGAGTTTGCCAGATTGGTCTCTATTCCACTTTTGGGGATTTTCTCTGGAATAAAAAGGAAGTAATTCAATTGTTCTTGTATTCCCCTTCCATAATGCAGCAATTTGTTCTTGTTCAAACCAAACGCGTGATTGATGTGGACAAAAAAATGGCTCTTTTTTTTAAATTTACATCTAGTCTATCTTTTCTGGGAACACAATATAATCCTGAAAAATGGGTGTGGGTGGATGTATGCTAAATTGCCTTGCAATCATTTCAACTAACTTTGAATCACGTGGGTTATTTTTGTGCTACTTCATTTTTTAAAAATTTTTATTTTATATATGGATGCCTCAGTTGCCAAATCGATTAACTCCACTTTAAAAAAAATCATCATTTCTGCTTTAATAGTGCGTAATCAATGCTTAGCATGTGAATTTATATTAAAATTTTGGTTCAGTACTTTTCTGACCATGTGATGGCAGGAAATGTAGCACGAGGTCCTATTTACTTCTATGGATAACACCATCTTTTTCATAACTTTGCTCAACTTTTTGTTTTATGGAGTTAACTGATTTGGCAAATGAGGCATCCATATGTTTGACTTTAAAAACAAGTTAGAAGGCCCGGTGCTGTATTCTCACAGAAAAACTGTAAAATAGATTTACTACTACTCTTTATTGTAGAAAACAAAATTGCCACTATTGCTCTATTTACATCATTCAAAAACTCAGAAGCTATTGTTTTGAAGTTGTCGGGATCGCTCTTCCTGTAATATTGTATGAAGTATTAGAAATGCATGGTGTGCACCGTCCTATTGTATTGAGGAAGACTTCCTTTGCCCTTAGTATAGAACTAGATTAAATTCCAGCTTTGATGGTGCCCATCCTAATGATCACCCATATCAATAACCTCGATATGATTCAGGTACGAATGAAATCGGGATTAGAAGCAGCCTACCGGCTAAACAATTTTAATCAATAACCAAAACATTCCTTTTACAATGCTACAACCCATGAGCCGTGAGTCATCCCCTGTTGCTGGAACACCAAATTGTAATAAATGTATTTTGTATTAATAAATGAAAATTATTTCCTTTTCAAGTTTGCTATTGCGATGGAAATGTAATACTATTTGATCATTAAGCACAGTCAAACATATAATTACATGAAAGTCCCTTAAATGTGGCTTGACATTTTCAAATTGATGTATACTAGTTTGTCCAATAACATTTGTAACCTATAACCGAAAGTGCATTTATCTAATTAAAATTTAACATTTTTTCTCGAATGTTAATATTTGCTTAAAAAACAATTTTCAATTGTTCGACAATAGCTGTCTAACGCTTTTGTGCTAGCTGGGAAATCTAGATTAACCACCTAGTAGTAAGCGCGGAAGCACAAGGCAACGTGATGATCCCTCGACTAGGCATGGGTATAATTGATTAGAATAGCACTTTTCCTACTATGTCGGAACCGTATTCGAGCCTTAGATTCCTATAGTTTCTTTGTAGTTTTTCGGGCTCTGCCTGTTTTGCCTAATAGAGTAGAGGTGTATAATAAGGTAACATAATCTCTGTTTTTCAACCAAGATTAGATGACCGAGCTTCAATTAAATTGCATTTTATATACAGTTATGGCAATTCATATAGCTTGTTTTTTGAGAAGATTCAGGAATTGAAAATCATATCCTTTCTTCCACAGGCAGGGTCATCGACGACAGCAAACCAACAACGGATCAGAGTTTGATCAGAAGGAGGATAACCGATCCACACGTGCACCTTTGCGAAATGGGGCAGCTAGTTTTGGAAGCAGCTACTAATTCTTTCATGAACAAGTAGATACTTTTCTTGATCTATCTAACTCATTGAGAAGAGATAAAATGGAGGGAGTGAATACTTTCCTTCGTCAAGGAAAGACCCCCCCCCCAAGTCCCGTGATAGATTTTAAAGAAAAGCATTGGAAGAAATCAGGTTTCCTTCGCTAGTTTCACACAAAACGTGTCAACCATTCGCAATTGCTGAGTCAAGGGCTGTTCACTTTTATCGGCCGTCCGTCCCGTCCATCCCGTTTTTTGACGTGGACGGACTGCCGACGAAAGCAGAGTAACATTCACATACGGCCGCCGTACATCAATCACGTGACTAAATTCACCCACCAGAGAGAAGAGCGCGCTGCTTGACTGAAATGCCGTTCTATTTTTGACGGCCGTCAGATATCAAGGTTCTTCTGATCGAAACCGGTTCCGTCCAAGATTACTTGCTGTCATGGCAACAGGCAAAGAAAACCTATTTCGGGAGGAAAAAACGTGATGGACGAAACGGACGACCGATATGTGAACAGGCCTTCACGTGGCTTGAGTTCGTTGCCCAAGCTTTTGCTTAGCTAATGATTGGACTGGATCTCTCCATTTACTAATTCCTGCTCTAAGATCAAACTCAACCGTCAGGTTTAAAAGAAACAGATTCATAAACCAAGACTTGAGCAATAAAAAGCACTCTTTATTAGTAATCGAACTGTCGGTCAGTAACCATGAATATAAATGTCTTATTTCTCGCTCATAATTCCCGTGTAAAGAGAAGCTTCGAGATATTTTGGAGTAAAAAAATTAATTTTTTCATTTTTTTTCTTTCGTATTTTTCCACTTTTTAAAACCGAAAATTCATTTTTACATTGTTAGATTTTGATGTATATCTCACAAGTATCTCGAACTAAATCTAATATTTTTAGTAAATATATGTACACAAAATAGTGTAATGATTACTTTCGAGAAGCAATAATATTATCTCATTTGAAATTTCAACACTTAGCATCATTGTTGGAGTTGCATTAAGCACCGAGACTGAGCCAAATTATAGTTAAAAACTACAACCCGATCTTAAATCAAATACGACTACGACAGTAGGACAAAATTACTTTCTAGGACATTTGTAAATAATTATAGTCCGTCTAGTTTAGAGAAATATTTGACATTAAAATTATCATTCATTTGTCAAAACTGTCTTTAATAATGATTAGGTAGACCGGGGCACGTTTAAGCAGTACCCTTTTCTCAAAACTAATTATAACTGGAGAGCCAACAGTCATAACAAATTGATGCTGCTCCCTAGCAAAGATCCTCACAAGTATTTGAGCATCAGTCGAGCTTCGGTCTAGCATGCAGAAAGAATAATCTGTTTTTTACCAAGTAGAGTAACTTTTGAGTTGAACGTTTTGAAGCTTATTAAGAATAAATAATACAGGGTGTCCGAGAAAGATCCGAACAACTTCAAAAAATTTATTGAAAAAGAAACAATAGGGTTACAGCGAAACTAATTAGTACATTAGATAGAATAACTCAAAAAGTTTTTTTCCTATAACTTAAGTTATTACCTTAGGAAATTTTTACATGAGAACCTTTCGTAGCACGAACAATATCAAGACGATAATTCAATTCCACATTGAGCTTTCTTCACGCGATCCGCCATTGAAATAACTAAAATGCTTTAATTATTCCTTTGCGTGATATGTCGCACCATGTATGGTCAGAAACATACTGCAGAAAATAACTTTTTGAGTTATTCTATGTAATGTACTAATTAGTTTCGCTGTAACCCTATTGTTTCTTTTTCAATAAATTTTTGAAGTTGTACGGATCTTTCTCGGACACCCTGTACTTAGTTAAGAAAGAAAAAATAGATAAAAATTAGCAGAATTTTATCCTTTTTTGAGAATTGTATTTGTATGACCTGAAATGTTATTGAATATTTTTGCATATTAAAAATAAATCCAAACTTCGGGACGGGGCAAGTTTACGCGTTGATGTCTGAGTACCTTATCGCACGTTCTAAATGTGTTTTACTTCTGAACGTGCCCTGACACTTTTTTTTTTTTTTTGCTACAAAATGTTTCAAAACTTTTTAGTATTTTCAGGCTGCTCAGTTTTGAAAAACACTATTTAATTTTTGATTAAGTTACAAATTCGTATCTTATAGTTTACAATCATGTAGTGTAAACTATAAGATACTTCATGCTGGTTCAGCTCTTACTTTATACACTATTCCGTCTGTAATAAAATTTGCTTTATTTTAACGATGGTAAGACATTATGTTGAAAACACTAATAGATTCATGTTAGGTGTCAAAATAAATATGCGTAAACGTGCCCTGTGTTCGGGTCACGTTTACGTAACCGACTTGAACTCAAAAATAATTTTTTCAACGGTTAAAAACACAAACTGAGCAATAATCGAACATACCAATTTTGACTCCATTAACTGCTTCATAAAACTGCAATGTTTAAAATTTCCTAAGTTAAAACATAAAATTTAGAAAATTCATTGAAAAAAATCCGCGTAAACGTGCCCCGGTCTGACCTATTCAAATTATTCAAGCCTTTAATGGTGGTTTTAATTTTTTTTAGTTTTGGACTAACGGAGGAAGAAACCAGGAGTTTGGCCGATAGGGAATTGGACGGACAGTACAGCAAGCAGGCGAGGGATAAATGCAATATGTGTTACGGAGAACCAAGTTGTGATGAAACGTCTATGTACCGAACGATAAGTGGAACTTGCAACAACCTGCAGAATCCGCTGTGGGGAAGTGCGATGTCTTGCCAACAAAGATTGTTGTATCCGTCTTATGTGGGTAAGGACTTCTCCAAAGGGAAAAAATCGTGGTCATGCGAGCATTCAGAATTGCATGAAATTCCTTTTGGGAATTAATTTCCTTTGTATAAGTGGATACTACCAAATGTACTTCAAGTTCAAGCTTCGAATAAGTTTATTTACTATTTGTAAAGTCTGGCATAAGTGATTCTTAATACAAATGTAAAAAAAATTCTTTAATAGCTAAATGACAGCGTGATTAAAACAATTATATGGTTAACAACCACTTCTGAATACATTTGAGGTTATAAACATAAAGTAAAGCTATAGTTTTAGGTTGCTGTTTTTTTAAGCAATTCGTGATTGCTCAAAACAATGTGATATATTTTCTGCAACATCTTTTGACTTCAAAAGGAAAAAAAAAATGTTAAAAAAAAATTATCTCATAAAAGGCGACAGATGAATATGTGTATAACTGCCTTTTTTGGCATTATCAATAGAATGATACTTTATTTCTGATCTATGCATGATGTGCTTTGCATTTTGTATTCATACTGTTTTAAAATTAAGCCCTTGTGCTGTCTCTCCTTTTAAAATGAAAACGTGCAACGTACTATCGTGTCCTTATACGATTGCTACAGAGTATGCAACTGCTACCTATTACGTAGCAATTACTACATAGTACAATTACTACATTGCCTACATACGTCACTGTATAATTTTACAATTGTTTTAAAGTTATCTATGAATATATTAAGTAACTACGAACACTATAAGTTGTAAGTTACGCAATGATCGATACTTGCTTCTGGTGAACATTGTATTTGAAAAAGCAAATATAGCGGCTATATTGACATCGAATCAGATTTTTACAATATACGATAACTTTTTTAATGTTTTCAACTTTTTATCTACATATTCTCCATTTTTCGAACAAAATTTTTAATAGAGAAATCAAAAATAAATTTGTTATTTACTTTTATTTCAGGTACATCGGGATTTCGTGTTTCTTATAACGGCAACCCATTGCCCGAACCTCGACAGCTCTCTTTAAACATCCATTCCCATTTGAACCGACCGACGAATTTCGTGACGCACATGTACACATTCTTTGGGCAGTTGTTAGATCACGATATTGCTCTGACTCCTCAAAGCACAACAAGTAAGTCAACTATTGCTGCATTAAAATGTTACTTATTGAAGTTCAGTAAACTATAAAGTTGTTTTATGAAGTCATAAATGGAACATTCTGGGTCTTTTCTGGATATTGCCAAAGTTGTTGTTGTATAGTCCAGAAACTACACTAAGGAAGGCAGGATGCCATTGCCTCGAGATGTTGGTCTTATTTCTTGCAAAAACCCACAATTTTGCCTTAAGCATCCCAAGGGATGGATGGCTTTGTGACTAAGCACCCCTCAATGACCTTCATATACCTCCAGGTATGTGAAGATCGCTGATGGGTACTTAGTCACAAAGCCACCCTTGGGAGGCAAAATTGTGGAAGGCGGGAAATAAGGCCACCATCTCGAGGCAATGGCATGTTTCCTTCCATAGTGTAGTTTCTGTACTCTACAACAACAACATTGGCAATATCCTGAAAAGATCCAGAATGTCCCACTTATGACTTCATATACCTCCAGGTATATGAAGGTCCCTGAAGGGCACTTTGCAACAACGATATATTTAACACCCTCCAATCGCTTTAAGCGTAAGTGACGGGGTTTGGTATGGCTGAGGCAGCAATTTCTAACCCTGCGACCACAAGACCAATAACTCCACAAGACCAGGGTACCGCCGTCCGATTATTGCAATATAATATTAAATTATGCAAAAAAAAAAAAAAAAAAAAAGAAAAAACTTTAAATCCTAATAGTATGGGATTTGTATGTACTCTTTCCTTCAATATTAAAATTATGTGCTCTTAAAAGGAAATCTAACTCGGATATTTTAAAGCTGTTTGCCAATTGTTTATCATATAGGCTAGTCAACTGGTCGCCATAGGTGGCAACATTTCAATAGATGCTGAAGAACAATATTACTTTGCGTATAATAAAAGTTACCTGTATGTATATAAAGGCGAACCAATTGGAGTTTTAATTTTCTACCACGATCAATGCTGTGGGTGTACTTACTAGAAATACAAAAATGTGTTTATATTTCTTTGGTGCAGTGATAAGTCTGTCAGTAGTATTAAAATGGAAACTAACTACTTTCCCTTTATTTCGTTTTCTTTTATCATAACTCTATAGTTGACAACCAAGCTATTCAGTGCTGTCCAGAAAGTGAAGATTCACATCCACAGTGTGCTCCCATCAGAATCAACACCAACGATCCTTTTTACTCTCGTTTTAACGTCAACTGTTTGAACTTCGTGAGATCAGCAATGTGTCCCACTTGCCAACTAGGTAAGCACCTTATCCTCCGCTATAATGGGGTTGTTTCCTTCAGTCAAAAGTACTACTTTTAGTCACTGAAGTTGATAGAATGAGCAAAAATAAATAACATGGAGCGAGCAAAATCTTTGATTTTCAAAACGTTTAATTTTTAATTATTTTTTTCAAATGTCCGATTTTTCAAACAAGGCGTGATCTTTATGACGTCAAAAGTGATGAACTTTGACGCGTATTCCACTGGCGCGTTGAATGCTGACGCTTGCTGTCTACCGTGTTTCCAGCTTATGATAATTCAGAAGCAAATTAAATATTGCACTCTACGCTTGATCGTTTCCAGTACATGTGAGTAAAGATGCGAATTAAATATTGGGCTCTGCACTTGATCGTTTCCAGTACATGTGAGTAAAGAGGCGAATTAAATATTGGGCTCTGCGCTAATGGCATCAGTGAATGGCATTTCATCACTTGTGATGTCATGTGCAGAAGCTTAAAAAATGAAATTGAATCTGCGCACCGACTAAAATATATTTTTTTTAATATTAAACTTTGTCATATTATTTTAAAAAGGGTCAGATCCTATGTTGTTAAACATACTCTTTCAGAAAAAAAAATACTTTTAAAATTTCGGAAACGACCCCATTGCTGTTGAAATTCAGGAATTGAAAGAAAGAGGCATCATTTCTTCCTTTGCTTCTTTAAATTAGGATACAGAGAGCAGATGGATCAAGTAACTTCGTTCATTGATGCTTCTTTCGTTTATGGCAACACTTTGAACGAAACCATGGGGCTTAGGAGAAATGATGGAACAGGTGAGTTGGTTCAGTAGTTGTTATTGAGATTCTTTTTATGATTATTTATTTATTTATTTATTTATTATTATTATTATTATTATTATTATTATTATTATTATTTGAATTAACTGTATGAATTTGTTCAAAAGATTGAGCACAGAATTGTTCTTAGCTTATTATGAAGGTTATTTAGCTTTTAAAGTATCGTCACTGTGACTGCAAAATATAATAACACTACAAATTTAGTGCAAAACAAGAACAAAACTTCAGTTTTTGGATGGTCTAACTAGACTGTTGGTACACTGAATGTAGCATTCTTTTACTTTCAACGACAAGGCAGAAAAAAATCAATTTCGCGTTTTGTCTGGATCTTCATGTTTTATCCTCATTATTAAAATTTACTTCTCTCTAACTAAATAAATGGAGTTCTTATCTTAAAATCACTTCTAAAATTCTAGGACTTTTTTGACTTCCTTTATTTTCAAGGGCGATTGCGAGTCACTGAAAGTGCTTACGGCGATCTTCTACCACCAAGTCCGAACCCAGAAAATGATCAGTGCAGTTTTCCTGAGACGAACGACATTTGTTTTCTTACTGGTGAGTACTTTAATCTTTTATAATAGTGTCTGAAAAATCGGTATAGGTTTATTGATCCATACTTTTACAATTATTTGAACATAATTTTAAATCCAAGTAACCTTTCTTTTATTGAATAGTAAGTTGCCGCATCAGCTTCAATGAGAGGACATCTGCTACCAGCTCGGTTATTGTCTGTTCCAGTGCATAACAAGATCAAAATTTAAGTCTTTGGATCGCATAACCGGGCTGTCGGTATATTGAATGTAGTATTCTTTTACTTTCAACGTCAGGTAGAAAAAAATCAATTTCACTTTTTGTCTGGATCCTTATGTTTTATCCTCATTATTAACAATTACTTCTGTCTTATCTGTTCTTGAAATTTTTCCTGAGACTGGAAATTTAGTATACGACTTTTCCAGTTATTTGTGCATCAATCTAAATTTCCTGGTAGAAACTTTCAATAAACTTGATTAAATTTCCCAAGAATTAAGGAACCTATTTTCTCGTCAATATACGTGCTTGAAACGTAGCACTTGTGGGAGAACCTTATGAGGCGTTGTCATATGAAATGCCCTTGAATTCAACACTTCAGGGTTTGAATCAACCACATCAGAATTTGAAATTAACACTGTTTGCCACAAAAATAAATAGGATACCCTTTTTGGTACATTCAATTGCAGGCAAAAAAAGGGAAGTGCACAACATGACTAGATAGGTCTTGCATACGAAATACAGGTCATACGTACATGTGCAGTGCACGTATACATACAGTCATCATGACAAAGTTAGTAAAAATAAACACTGATGCCATGTAATTGATTCATTGATAATAAAAAAAGGGTAAATTTAGGTTGAAATTTAAGTGAAAAATTTTCGTGAACATTAATTTCTTTACTTCGACAAGGTACTTAGAGGAAAACGTTAAAGGTAGGGCATTGTTAAAAGGAGGACTATTACAGTTGTCATTTCAACTCTGATGTTGCAATAAATGCACAAATTATCTTTCGTTTTTATTTAAGTGTTTCAACTACTTCAATGAGAGGAGTTTAACCCGTAAAAATCTCTGATTGGGATTCATAACTACAGCTCGTCTTGATAGCCACTCATATTATTTTGCCGAAAGCGGTTTGCCGTTCTACCGCAGCCCAAAGCATTTATGAATTTTCTTTTCCTGTTTTTAGGTGACCCCAGGGCCAACCAGCACAACACACTAACTTCTCTGCATACTATCTTTGTGAGAGAACACAACAGACTCGCTAGTGAACTCAGAATGGTCAATCCCAACTGGGATGAAGAAAGGCTCTTCCAAGAAGCAAGGTACGGAGAGCACACCAAGTTTTTATGCAGTTCTCTCCTTAACAAACTTATTGAAAAACGAGCTGATGTGTGCATCACATGACTTCCTTTTACTCCAATTTAATGTCATTTCCCCATTACTGGCAATTTTAATGTGATTCAATTGTTTACTCTCTAAATATCACCAACAGTGGACAAATTGAAACAGATTTAAAAAAAAGCCAAATTTGTCACCAAGTTGACGACAAAACTTGGCGACTAAAATACTGGCGATATATCGCCAAATGTCCGCCAAATTACAACACCACTTGAGTTTACATCGAAATTAACCATGATTTCCCTCCAAAAAGGAGCAAAAGACCCCTTTAGAAACACCCGAATGCAACCAAAAGGGAAGGTGCACAACTAGACCCCACTAGGAATCTCCGTACCAAATTTCAACTTTCTAGGACTTACCGTTCTTGAGTTATGCGACATACATACGTACATACAGACATCTCGAGAAAATTCGTTATAATTAACTCGAGAATCGTCATTATGGATATTTTGCGTGTCTATACGTTCTTAGGCACTCATCCACGTGTGGTCGAGTCGAAAAAAAAAAAAAAAAATTCCGGGATGAGAAAAATGGAAATTAAAGTCGGTTTTTGAGTGAATTTTTTTTTGCGAATACAATACTTCCTTTTTTGTAAAAGGAAGTAATAATTGAAGCTAAGTTGATGAAATAAACATGTAGTAACTAAATATTAATTGAGCAAAAATACTAAATTTAGCCCATAATAACTTAATGTGCTAAGTAAGTAAAACAACTTAAACCAACACGTAAGAATTAAATGTTAACAAAGAGAAATAAGTGAAACCAGTACGCATGAATTGAATGACTAAGTTAGAGAAATTATGAAAAAAAAACATCTAAAAACTAAAAAAAATAATCCAAGTTCTTACAAGGAGTAACCAAAGAAACTGAAACTGACAGCACGTAATGGCAAACTGAGTTATTAAACAAATTAATGGAGATGAAGATAATGAATAATAATCATTAAAACAGTCAAACAAAACTCCAAAGGAATACATATTATAAAATAAGTATCGTGAAAAAACCTCAAAAATGTAGAGGAAAAACAACAAATATGTAAATTTTGTGAAGTTAGTGAAAAATAACTAAGTGTACTGAGTGACTAAGTAAATGAATACGCTTTTCTTTAGTAAGAAATTTAATAAACTAGCAAAAGTTTTCAAACATTCTGATTACCCTTATTGTTTAGAACTGAGACATGGATCTAATTAAATTAGCTTTAACGACATCCATACTTCAATAGACGCATGGAAATATTCGCAGTACAAGCACTCAGCATCATCTCATTTCGGTTGTCATAGATTGAAATGATTTGAGGAATGCTTCCTTTCCCCTCTAACATTTTTATTAGAACTTTATTATGCCGATATTCCCCATCACCAGACTCACAGTTAGAGATTTAATCCGTAGATTGAAGACTTCTTTTTGATTCTATAAACTATCAACTATCAAAGAGACCTCTGGCACTCAATTTATGAAGGACTGCGTGCCAGGCGCCTTGCCTTCAGAGGACAACACAATAGATGGTGGTGCCATCTATAGACAGTTCGAGAATTCAGAACCAGGCCAGTAGCCGAACAACTTTCTGGTCTGGCACCCCCAGATGTATCGTTTCACTTGGAGGACATTGCGACCACGAGCATATTTAACGTCGCATATAATCACCATTAATGACGACGGTGGATCCTTGACCAGCGAGGATCGAACCCGAGACCCTCCGACCCCAAGTCCAATGCCTTACCGATCAGGCCAACACAACCCCTTTTTGATTCTACCCGCGGTTTGTTTGGCTGTTAGAGCGAGGGTTGAATTGCCCGCTGAATGAGGGCATTAGCGATTGAACTATTTTTTTTTTCTTTCAACTTTTCCTCTCTTCTCTTATATTTCTTTTCACTGTTTTTCCTTTTTCATCCTTCTTTCTTGGGGCTTCCGTGGCTCTGTGGTAGAAGCTCCGTCTTCTAAGCCGGAGGTCGTGGGTTCGGTTCCCGCCGGTGTCCTAGGTGTTATTTCCCTTTCTTTTGTTGTAAATCTTTCCTGTGTGTGTCCGGAGGAAAGGCACTTATCACGCAGTCCTCTATGCATGTGAAGCTGTTTAGCTTCTAAATAAATAAATAAATCCTTCTTTCTTTTAAGCTAGCATTTTCAAGTTATGTTTTTAACAAAGTTAATAAAAAGCCGTTAAGTGTCCGATTTCCTATTAAATTATAGCTTGAACAACCGATTCCATCGACTTGAAGTCTCGCTGTTGTTTATTCAACTTTCTGGCATAATTTTACACCTCACTAAACCATTAAACATATCTGTTCTTACTGTCTTGTAACAGAACAAGTATACTCCCATCCAAATTTATGGTGGGATGAAACCATGAAGGTTTTAGCAGTGAGTTACCGCCGCTCAATCAGGGCTAAGGCAGAACAAAACTACTGTCTCTAGATGTGATAATCGGGTTGTCTGGTATATTGCATGTAGTTCTAACTTTAGCCCTGGCTTAGAGGCGGTAACATACTGCTAAATACCCAAGTTTTGCCTTCAATTTACAAGTTGAACCGTACCATGCTGCGGATACTCGCTAGTGAGAAGAATTTACTTTATCTACCAGTTTGTTGGCACTCTCAGCTTCAATGAGATACGCCACCAGCTTGATTATCCACTATTCCAGACAAATGAATTCTAACAAGAATGAAACTGCAGTCTCTGGATGTGATAACCGGAATGTCTGGTATATTCCCTGTAGTTTGTTCTTCTACAACTTTTTTACAACGATTGAAACTGTGTTCCAATTTTTAGGAGGATAGTCGGCGCTGAAATGCAGGTGATCACCTACAAAGAATACCTTCCCATAACGATCGGTAATGATCGCATGACTTACTTCAACCTGTGGTTGTCCAACCGAGGATCAACCTACAACCCGAGACTCAATCCCAGCATGATCAGCGAGTTCTCCACTGCCGCTTTTCGGTTTGGACACAGCCTTATCCGAGACATCGTGGCAGATAATCCTCTCAACGGGACGAACCAGCAAAGGTTTCTCAGAAATGAGTTCTTCGCGCCTTTCGAGCTAAGGACGGGCCTCATATCTCCTCTTCTGAGCGGGACATCATACAGCCCAGCTCAGTGGTTTGACAGGAACCTTGTGCCGGATGTAACGAATTACTTGTACAGGTAAGAAGTACTAATCAGGCTTCAGCAAAAGGTTGGTAATTTCGCAACTCCAATAAACTATAGGGGGCGCTGCAGCCACTGTCTAATGGCGGATGAAAAAGGTAAAAGAAACAGATGCCGTAACTTATAACTTGCTTTGAAGCTTAATGAATGACAGTACTTTTTCATCGTGTTTTTGGGAAACTTTCTTTACTATTCCTCTGAAATAACATGATACCACAAACTGTCTGAAGCCTGTAATTTTCCCCAAAGAAAACACGTGGAACGGAATGTTTTACCTTTTTCTTTAGTATTGTTAATCACCGCAAGGTAGCGTATTCGAGCTGTGGAGTTGCGAATTTTTACCGATCCATTCATCATTAACCCTGACCTTAAGGTTAGATGTGAAACCAGGTTTTAGCGAAAAGTTTCCGCCGACTTAGGCGTTGATAGAACTTTAAAACCATGCGTATTAGCATAACTTGACCAAGTTCCGAAACAAGATTTAAAATTATACTGCGCATAAGCATTTAAATACCGACTGTAAACGGAACATCATGCAGTCCATCTCAGTGGTTGGACAGTTTTGTTCGACAGAACAAATTTCTGAGATGGATAAGAAGTACAGCTCATGCAGATCAGAAAATTTCGCTGGCATCAACTCTGACTCTGAGTTCAAAAAGCTCGATGACATTTCGCGCATAAGGTCAGTTTTATTGTAAATATAGAGCTTAGAAATTACGCAGAAAAAGTTTTTGTAGTCCGATAGATAGAATGACAGATATACCCTAATAGGTTTATCAAGTACAAATTGTTATTTCGGTTGATTTTTACAATAATACGTCGTTCAGCCGTTCGATACAAAAATGATCGGTAGTAATTAATCCAACTATTGTAAATTAGGAAAGGGATACTTCAACATTTAAGATTGATGTTCACTTTTTTTTGCATTTTCTACGTTCTATATGTATTATATAGAATACTTGAAAGAGGGATTGCACGTATTGCATATTATTATTCAGTACTCGCGTTATATCAGGTTTCTGCTTAGTGTTTATTGATGGAATCCTATTTTTGTATCTGTGACCGCTTGTGTTTTTATATGAGCGTCTTCTCAAAACGTTCATCCTTAGTGCTCTTCATGTGTTATTTTCAAATCAATATGTACATTTTTCTGTTTTGGTTCAGAATCCGAAACGAAGCCACGGGTTTGGATCTGGCATCCTTCAACATTCAGAGGGGCAGAGATCACGGCATGCCACCCTACGTCGAGGCTGTTCGATATTGTTCGACAGGCGAAATTATTCTGAGGAACTTCGACGATTTGACCAGACATCGGGTGATGAGTTATGCCAATGCTCAGTTACTGAGAACAAATTATGCGTGAGTAACTATATTTCCAATATTTTAAAGTCATCTCTTGAGTACCCATAAATACTGTTGTAACTTGTATTTAGCATTTGCATTTAAAATATGTTCGTTGCACAACGTATTTAGCTTCACGAACAGGCGAATGCTTATTTTTGTAACTTGTACAGTAGAAAGCACAATAGCTGTAATTTTTTCCCTCCAATACTTCTGTGCACATCTCGGAGTGAGGTACTTAAGGGTAGCTTTTTGTCAATACGAAACCGTTTCTGACTAGTCTTGCAGCCGTTTGGAGAGATAAAAGGTCTAATCTTCAAACAGGCGGTTTTTTAACTCTTCCTAGTTTTCAACAATATCTGTGAAAACCCCCATTAGAATAAATACATTAGTTTCGAAAAGCACCCTCAAGAATCCGGAGAACAGCCCTTGAAAACAAGTTAAATTAAGGAAAAATCACGAAAACCTTCGTAACAATTACGAAAATTTGTAGACATTTCCATTACAATAGGGATATCTGTTTCTATACAGTAGCGTGTCAACGGTTCCACTAAAAGAACAAGGATAACACTTTTAAAGTAACGAATCCCAAATAAAAATGTTTATTAGAATGAGGTTTATGGAGCCTAAAAATTCCCATTTGTCTAAAAACAAAAACCCCTAAAATTCTCCATCAAGTCAAGGACAATAATTCTCAAATCGTCAGCTGTCGCTCTAAACATTTTCGTTTGAATAAGGACAGCAGTTCTAAAAACAACTTTATCCTAACAATAGAGGAAATCTTTGGAAATAATCATTAAAATGAAGACTACATTTTCTAAAAATTCCCATTTGAATGAGGACAATCATCCCAAAATTTCCATTGAAGTAGTTCGTGTCAATCGTCTCTCCAAAAATCTCTATTTGAATGAAAACTGCAGTCCCGTAAAATCAATTTAAAAACAAGGTCAGAAGTCCTTAAAATCTCTTGTAAATTAAGTATAACGCTTTTTTATCAACGTCGAAAATCCCTCTAAAAATTTCTAGAAAACATAGTTTGCTCTTTTCTGAATGATTAATCAGTCCCCGAAAAATGCGCATCAGAAATGCAGTTTCTGAAAATTCCGTAGATTGAAAAGACCACAGTTCCTTAAAAACAGGGAATTGTTCCTTAATGGCTTCAAGTCCGAGTAAAAATTCCCTTTACAATAAGGATAGCAGTCCCTAAAAGTGCCCATTATTTTAAGGTACAACAGTTCGAATTACATCATCTTTTCCTGTAAAAAAAACCTCTATTAGAGTAAAGACAACTATTTCTCAATATAGATGATAAGCTATTTTAGCATGATCAACTTCCGAAATTTAATCGAATTTTATCGAAAATTAAGGAGCCTTAATTTACTGATCTATTTATTTATTTATTTTGCTTTACTGGCGATTATTTACCGTCGCTATTTCGAACTCGCGGCATCTAAATTAAACTGGCATCATATACAGAGCGACTGTCTGTCTTACGCTCTTTCAAGGGCGACAATTTAATTCCAATGATACATTGTTATTCAAAAATATTTTCAGTAGTGATTTCTATAAAATTTAGAGAGAACAGTTTGTTTTTTTATTTCCATGATCTCTTTGGAAGCATCGATTCATTTTTTCTCTTTCAAATGAAATTCTAAGTTGAGCGTTGAACTGGCTTACTTTACGACATAATTTCATAATATGAAAAAAAAAAAAAATTATTATGACTGCCATGAAATTTATTAAAGAACTGCAAAAATTTTTTCAGTTTATTAGAAAACAAAATAAATAAATTTTTTGAAATAGCGAAATTACCTGACAAAAAAACGTTTTATTCTTTCTGTTCTAAAAAAAAAAAATCTGAGAATACACTTTGACATTTACAGTCTGCCCACGAATGACATGGAATTGGCAAGTTAAGACGAGTCTATCTGAATGAAGGGAAGAGTAAAAATTTGATATGCGTGCTCCGTGTATTACAATGTGACTCAGCTTAATTTAGAGTCTAACATACATCTGCAAAACATGACATCCCTGAAAACTAATAGGTGCGTCCATTTCCGCTTGTAAAAGTCGAATATTTGCCTTTCCATCTCATCGATGGTCAGACTGCATCTGCCCGTTCTTTACAACTGTTTACTAGCGAAAGTGCAAGAAAATGTTTTAGATTTAAAAAAAAAAGAAATTTAATAGAATATTTTCAAAAATGAAATAAATCAATTGAAAAAGCATAACATTGGGGTAGTTTCACTCTTTTAAAGCAAGGATTCTTATTATGCCCGTAATTTTCCAGCCATGTACAAGATATTGACCTCTGGACTGGAATACTAAGCGAGACTTACAACGACGGAGCGGTGGTCGGACCTACAGGAATCTGTATCATTGGAATGATGTTCAACAGGCTGAAGTATGGAGATCGATTTTACTTCGAACACAGGAATCAGCAAGGATCATTTACCTATCGTAAGACATTCTTTTTCATTTTGAATTTTTTTTTTTTTTTTTTTTTATTGAAAATCGGGCTAAGAAAGTTGACAAAAATTTTGATGTATTCGAAGCTGAAAATGCGTAGGGGAGACCGGGGCAAGATGACGAGCAGGGCAAGATGACGAATGCCTTAATTTTTCTTTTTTAAGCTAGGTAACTGCATCATTTGCATGCTACTGGCTCTCCTATCCGCTGTTCGTTCAGCAATAGTATAGAGACACTGAAATCGCCATATTTGTGTCAGTTCTGAAGCTCTGATTGTTTACCGTTGCTACGGTATAACTTTTATGCATGTGTAAATAAGCTCTGCTGGAAATACATATAGGATATATCGTGTCTCTTGAGTATTTATGAGTAACTTAGTTTAAATACTGCCTATTACCATGAATAAATGTCAATTAATCGCCTTTTTTTTATGGCAATGGAGAAGAATCCGTTTAAACAGGCAGTTTGGAGCAAGATGACGGGCAGCAACGCGGGGCAAGATGACGAGCTTGCCTATTGCCCGTGTTTCGGAATTTATTAAACAAACTATAAACAAACTATGCTGTCCATTTTATTAAATTCCTGTAAACGCTGTGTGTTTTTCCACGCGACCTTGCGCTTCTCCTCTGGGGCTATAGGACGCATTCAATCAAGGGAGGTATCGTTCGAAAGCGGGTGATTAGGGGCTATAAACTAGTTGACCAAATGACTAGTTGAATGAATTAAACCAAGCAAAGAATCTTCTGTTCTGTTGATTATTGACAATCATAAACTTCACATAACTTTGCAGGCTATTTTATATTGCAGTGAAAAAACATTATCATGGTTGGGTTGCCATTTCACACATCGTATCGTCTCTAGCTCCTGATGCGTCATTTTTCTGCCCATTAAAAACCTACTATGGCCAAGCATGTGACAACTTTATGGTCATTTATCAAGGACAAACTATCACAGAAAAAAAAATATTGGTGAGCTTTTGAGCACCGCTTACTTCAAAGCAGATACAGTTGGAAATGCCGATAAAGGGTTTAAAGAATGAGGCATCGAGTCTCATAATTTTCTTGTTTTTAGCGGACTATGATGTTGTTGGCTGAGATAAACAGAGAATAATAGTGCTAATCCTCAGACCTTGGGAGTAGAAAACCAACATAAAAACCCTCTAGACGAAGCAGAAGATATGACAAATGCTGATTCCGATACACCAAAGAAGCATGTTAGTGCTTTTGATTTCAATGCATTGCCTAAAGCAACACAATGCGAGAAAACAAAAACTGAAGCTCAAACATTCTTACAAGCACACCCATCAAAGAAATGTCAGAACAAGAAGCAAAGCGGAAGAAAAAAAAAGAATTATTTAAAAAAACGGAAACTAAGCTCGTGAAGCTAAAAAGCGAGTAAAAAAAAAAAACTCAGACCAAGTTCCTGTAGGCCCATGTCTATTTCTGTGGGCCCGTATTCATGCCAAGCAATCAAATTCAAAGAATAGTGTTCTAAGATGCCTTGCTTGGAAAGTGGAATTTTGTGATCCTCCAACAGAAGAATGGATCCAGAGCTGTAAAAGATAAGAGTGGTGGCATGAGAAATGCTCCAATCATGAAAATGGTATTTTTATTTGGGTCTATTGTTAGCTGTACAACTTAACACTTAAACATTACGCTACAATGCCTTACGCTTAATTTGATACTTAGTAAGATGTAAAAACACAGTTATCATTTGTAAAACTAGGTAACAAATTCAAAACATAAAATATGTTCAACCTTTTTCAACGTTGTCATCTTGCCCCTAGGTCAAAGTCATCTTGCCCCAGTACGGGGGCAAGATGACGATTTGTTAAAGTTATGAAAAAATAAAAATATCCTTCGTTATATTTATTTGAAAAATTAAATGGTAATAAATTTAATACTACAAAGGACTACTCTAACAGCTCATGTAAAATTAATTTTACTATCCTTAAAAATAAATTAATAAATCACGAAAATTGTTAGCATAGTCATCTTGCCTCAGTCTCCCCTACAAGGCAAAATTATTTTATGATGGTTGAAAATAATTAATATCCCAAATGACATGATGCAATTTATCTTAAAAATAGAATAAATAAATAAAAATTAAAATAAAAACCTTAATTATTTGTAGTCTATGAGATGAATGATTTTTTTAAAAATCTGCTATATTTTTGTGCTGTAGAGTTTATTTAGTGTATGACTTCAGACATTATAAATAGACATAAGATACTATTCGTGAAATCAGCGCACACATTCAGCAAACAGTACAAATTATTTCCTGATAATACTTTCTATCAAGTTGGAGCATCATTGTTGATTCTACCTTGGCCTTCTTACTGAATAGGCCAACTAGATCTAGACTTAGATCATGGTTTCAGTACTGGGGGCTCACAAAAAAGTGTTTTGCCTAGAGCCTCCTGATACCTTAATCGGGCCGGATCCTACATATATTCACACTACATAACGTCATTTTTTGTCTACTATATTCTTAGTAAACACTGAACTTCAATTCCAGAGTCTATGAATACTGTTCTACAGATTGTTTATTGTTACGGATCCGGTGCGGCTTCCAATTTTCTTGAAAGGACGACACAGTCCTTGAGAACAACACAGGAGATTTATTTACACTATGTACAGGAAAGATCGTCAACAACTACTAAATTAATCATCAGCAATTAAGCAAATTTCACTCAACATCGTAAACTCAACGGTTACACACGTATTTACATTCAAATACGTAAAACAAAACAGCGAAAAGCCTCGCAATAAACAGAGCTAATACACAGAGCAAAATAAATGCTCTCAGCACAACGGTTCCGTTGAGACTAACCTTCTATCATGCGGCACGCTAGACATCGAAAGAGAGCTCTCAAATATTCCAGAAAATGCTACACCGTTCTATACTTTCTTATTTCTTTCCATTCACAAATTTTATCATTCAGAAATGAGGGGAACGTATACTTCAGCCGCATGTACGGGGTTTGTATATTCATTACAAGAAACTATTTACAGGTTACGTTGCTACAATAATTTTAGATGAAAGATAATTTAGTAAACGCCAAATTTAGCTAGATTACGACAAATTAATCATAAAAATAATTACTATTTACAGAATTTGTAACATTATATTATTTGTAATCAACGAGTGAAAATCGGTCTTGATTTGTAGATTCTAGCTACTTATAGACAATGCGCAAAGTTTTTCGCTCTAAAATTTTTCATTATACTAGATAGTATATTGGATAGCAGTAATAACTGGAGCGATGATACCTTATGCAAGCTTTGAAGTTTGTATACCATTCCTTTTACTAGTGTCTTTGTCTCTGATAAAAATATACAGAAAAATTAAATTCCTCTTATTATTGTATGGTATGGACTTGTATTGTATGCGATGCATTTAATTGTCCGTTTTCCACGAGAAGACACTTGACTCCTCCTTCGTCACGTGGTATCCGACGATTCTATTTCGCTGTTTTCGGTAGAACATATATTCGGACCATAGCATTTTGTTGTAAAAGCAGCAGCTTTTAAAATGTAAGAAGAACTAAAATGACAAGTGAAATAAGTGATGTAAAGGACACTAAGACATTTTTTTGCATATTGAAATGCACGCCCAAGTTAAGGCTGTCTGGTGGTCTCATTTAGAAGCGCGAGAATTGCTTACCGGTATCCCCCGCGTTTCTTTGCTTTCGAGTTGGCGGGGCGAAGTGCCTTCTCGTGAAAAACGGACAATACTAGTGGTTGCCTGTGATAAAAATATATACTACTCGGTAAATTCTCTTCATGAATTTGAAGATATTTATTCAAAGAATGTATTCCTATAATCATGCTCCTTGTCTAGTTCCTTGTTTGTGTAGAAAACATCAATTTTCAACTTTGTAGAAGTTATTGCTTTTCGAAAAACAGAAATGTATTTAAAAAAAAACAGTTTGATACTTGTTTTCAGTTGACAACCTAAACGTTGCGGCAGTCACAAAGCTGGTACTCAAACCTTTTCTTATTGTTTACATTATCTCTTTTCAAATTTTGCACTATCAAGATGCTACCATAAAAATAACATTGATTCAACCTATACTCAATGTATTCATTTCCATTATTTATAACGCATTGACATTTACAGAACAATTACAAGAACTGCGGAAGGTGTCCTTGGCGAGAATCATCTGCTCTAATACGGACATTGCAAGGATGCCTCTGAATGCCATGCTTTTCACGAGTAAAAAGTAAAAGCACTTTTCTATTTATTCATATGATCAACTTTAAACTAGTACGTTGTGGCCATCACGAAACTTTCTTCTATATTTTTCTTATAATTCTGATCCTTCCCCATGCTTGACGAGGAAGTAATATTCCCAACAAAAACAAAATTACCCAAACAAAAACTTCACGACCGCCCCAATGTCTGAATTATTGCAAAAGCAAAGCAAAGAGCGAAAATTGAAAGTTATTTTAAAAGCCCTGCTTGAATTATTTACAAATATTTTATTTGTTAACAAACATAAGATGGCAACAGTTGTAAATTTTAAATCATTGAGATAATATTTCCGATAGGCAAGGCGCCTGGCACGCAGTCCTTCATTATTTGAGGGCCAGAGGTGCCTTTGATAGTTGATAGTTGATAATATTTCTGATCATTTCCTTATTAAACACGCAGACGACCATCTTCTTGAGATATGGCGCTCACAATGAGAAAAAAGAACGTGCGATTGCGCCACCCCCTTTTCAGCTGTTGACACCAAAATAGAATCGACTCTTATACCCTCTAAGGGCTACTTGTTACTTGTCGATAAATTTTTGTTTGATTCCGTTTATTATTTCTTGAGATACAACAGTCACAATTGACGACAAAAGAAGTTCTTTAGCTCAACCCCCGTTTGAGATATTGACACCAAAATTGAATCAGCACCTGTTTCTGTTGTGACAAGATATGGACCAAATTTTGTTTGATTCGGCCAGTTACTTCTTGGGTAATAGCAGGCACGCATAACTCAAGAAACGTCCCATTGCTCCACCCCCTTCGAGGAATTCGTGCCAAAACCCAATGGGCACAAGTTCACATAGGGGCACATATGTGTACCAAATTTCGTTCGATTTCATGCGGTACTTTTTGCTATAGAGCGGCCAAAAAACTGGTCACACACATACATGACACACGCACACAGACACAGACACACACACAGAGACAGACAGACATTTTCCAAAAATGGGGTCGAAATGGACTCAACATACCTCAAAACGTCCAAATCCGTCAAAATTCGAAAATTTGCACGAATCCAATACTTTCTTCTATATGTTAGATATAGAAGAAAGTAAAAAAAGGTTTCTTGCTGCAAGCACAATGCACTTTGAGTACTACATCCCCCGTATTTACCAACCAGACGGTTTGACCCCCGGACAGTTGGCCAGAACTAGAGCCACTTGCTTAAGTTTAGCCATTTTGGATCGGATTTTTCATTGTTGCGGAGCTAGCGTTAACAGAACAATGTTTCAAGTTTTGCCAGATTAACCAAAAATGATATTTTATTTAATATATATTTCACGTGCCGGTCAATATCGCTCGCAGTTAAAATTCACCAAACGCGATAACTCGCCAGAAAAGGCACCCTCTCAAACACGCGCTCCAATCTAAAATGGCTGATCTTAAGCTGATGCGTCGGCTCGTATATATAGGGACCAGAGCCAGACCGCCAGTGGAAGCACGGCCGCCATTTTAAGGGGGGGGGGGGTGAGCTTAGGGGGGCCCGTATGGTCATGAAACCGTTTTTCCAATAATAATGTTAATAATTTCATCAAAA
Organism: Uloborus diversus; assembly: GCF_026930045.1. NCBI lineage: Eukaryota > Metazoa > Arthropoda > Arachnida > Araneae > Uloboridae > Uloborus > Uloborus diversus. The sequence goes on from NC_072737.1 coordinate 93,871,853, forward strand.
AAAAAAAAATGCTATTTCAGGAAAGATTAAATGAGTTTCTAAATTTCTCTGAAAAAGCGGGATTTAATATTACTCCAGAATTGCAGAATTACCTTAAAAGACACAGAATTCCATTAGAAGATTGCAGAGGATAAGTGTTTGACAATGGGTCGAACATCAAAGGTGTTGTGAAAAGAGTCAAAAGCCGAATAAACGAAAGCCCACTTGATCTATTTTCACCTTAAGGGGCCCAAATTTAATTGAACTAAATGCTGCAAAACATTTTCTCTTATGGCATTACCAGCAGAAGCTCGCTGGAGTTAATATATCTCGCTTATCTCAAACCATGGCCCCACTTAATTTTTATAGGCCGTGCAATCGCTGAAAACCCATAGCAGAAGAGGGCGCTGCAGGGCACTCCTATTTCAATTACTTTGCCATTGGTTGGTGGATGCAGGGGTACCTGGTGGTAGAGCCCCTATAACTGGAGAGGCCGACGCATCCGCCATTTTGGAGCAAGCGTACAACAGGGAAAGCTACCTTTATTGGCAATCATTCGCCAAACAGGGAACGAGAGAGTCGGAGAGCGAAGGTGAGCATTGGCGAAATTTTGGAAATAGTTGGCGTCGTTTCCAGGCTGCTAGTCACTTCGCGGGCTATTAATTATCCATTTCTTTTTTCTTTCTGCATCTGCTGGAAATCTGAAGAGCTGAAATCTTTTTTGGGAGCTGTTTGCACAATTTACAGCGGAACAACCACACATTTGACTCAATTTAACACATTCTAAAGAAACGTAAACATCTGCAGCAATGCTATCGCTACGAAGCACTGGATCAAGTTTGCTCCAAAATGGCGGATGCGTCGGCTCCTCTACTATAGGGGCCTTTCCTGGTGGCACCTCTTGCGGTAAAAATGGGCGACGTCCAATCAAAAATAAACAAACTTTGAAACATTGACATTTATTGGTGGATGCATGAGCTGCAATGAAACGTTGACATTGTTTAGTGGATGCATGAGCTGCATCGGTTTAACACAGAAAAGTCAAAAATTGTCAAGACCCGTAAGCGTAAGCGGAAATTTAAATTTAGTGAGGCCATGTTCAAACATGACAAATTAAACAACGTCCGGTGAAAAAGGTACTGTATTTGAAAGCATATTTTTGAGCAAACTTCAAATTGCAATTTTTTGTTTTACCTTAAAATTTAAAAATTTAGTTATGAGCAACGAAACAATGCAGCACCACATATGAATACAATTTTAAACAATTCATTTTGAAGTTAGTAAGTGTATGCATTAGAGGAAATGCAGGGACGGTGTAAAATATGCAATGGCGGGGGTGGGGAGTCATGGGGAAAGTGAAAGTCCCGGAATTAAAATTGGTAGCGGGCCCCATTGCTGCTAGCGGCAGCCCTGGGCAACCTTCTTCATCCAATGAGAAGGTTTTAGTCTGCGGATCAGGTGTCTGACCAGTAAAATTAAAGATCTGTTTGAAACAAAAACCTATTACTAATGGGGTCGTTTCCAAAATTTTAAAAGTATTTTTTCTGAAAAAGCATGCTTAAAAATATAGAATCTGACCATTTTTTAAATAATTTCTTTAAGTTTAATATTTTAAAAAAAATACTTAAATCGGTGCTCTTTTATCGTTTAACGCTTGTGCCGATGACATCACAAATGATGAAATGCCATTCAGTGTTGCCATTCACGGTCCAAAATATTTAATTCGCATCTTTACTGACCTGTATTGGCAACGATATGGTTGATAGCAAGCGTAGAGCGCAATTGTAATTCGCTACTTGATTATCAAACGTGGAAATGCGGTAGAAAGATGCGCCATAGTGCATCATTTGTGACGTCATGGTCATCAAGACCACGCCTTGTTTGAAGAATCGGACATTTTAAAAAAATTAAAAAATAACTGTTGGGAAAATGAAAGCATTTTCTGGGTCCATGTTATTATTATTATTTTTTGCTTATTCTGTCAATTTCAGTGACAAAAAGTACTACTTTTGACTGAAGGAAACAACCCCATTTAAAAAGATCATTAATATTAATGATAAGAAAGTTTAGCTTTATAGGAGGGGTGGGATAGAGTATTAATTTTTTTAACACGGCCTGTATAGGAATTTATATCATTTCAAACATTATGAGAACTTTCCGAATTTAAGTTTCTATCAGAAAATAATAACTTGGTTTTTCATTTTGACGCCAAGAAAACACATTCCAAACGTCATCATGGCGCCCCAATTAAAATTCTTATTTTTAACACTTATTTAACCATTTCAATTTTCTGTCGGGAGTCCACCATTCCCAAATCCAAGTTCCCGATCCGTGCCTGCTGAAAGCAAAATCCAAACTCTTCATATACATCAGAATGGGGTCGTTTCCAAAATTTTAAAAGTATTTTTTTTTTCTGAAAGAGCATGCTTAAAACATAGGATCTGACCGTTTTTTAAATAATTTGACTAAATTTAATATTTGTAAAAATATATTTTAATCGGTGCGCTTTCATTGTTTACGCTTCTTCCGATGACATCACAAATAATGAAATGCCATTCACTGTTGCCATTCGCAGAGCATAATACGCATAATTTCCTTCTTTACTCACGTGTGTTGGCAACGATATGGTTGATAGCAAGTGTAGAGCGCAATGTTTAATTTGCTTCTTTATTCGCAGACCTCTATCAATATAGAAGCCAGATGACTCGAATTCAAATCAGATCAGATCAATTAATTTGCTTATTGATTATCATTGCGTGGAAACGCGGCAGGCAGATGCGCCAAAATGCATCATTTGTGACGTCATAAAGACTATGCCTTATTTTCAAAATCGGACATTTAAAAAAATTAATTAAAAACTAAGCGTTGGGAAAATGAAAGTTTTTTCACGCTCCAAGTTATTTTTTTGCTTATTCTATCAATTTCAGTGACTAAAAGTAGTCTTTTTGACTAAAGGAAACAACCCCATTATTTTATCATACTCCAAAAAATGTTTTACGAGGCTTATGCGAAACTTCTTAGAAAATTTTTTCGAAAAATATAAAAGTTATGAGAGACATATTTTCTTTAACTAGAAACAAAACGAAATTCAAATACAATTTTTGAGAAATTTGAACTTAACGCTTCGAAGTTAGGTAATAATTGGCCAAACTAATTAAAAATTAATGCTAGCTATTAAAGTTCTGAGTAAATTTTTACCTTTTTTACTTAGTTCAATGTTTGCCGCTATTATGAATAGTAGCGTAACTAGGCGGGGGCGGCAAATGCCGTTCCACTTCACTTTGCTAACCAAAAAATTGGGTAACGTTAAGGATGATTTTTTTTTTCTCGGATTTTATTATTCACACAATTTATGTGCATATGGGGGGGGGGGGGGGTCGAAAGTGCGGCAGGACAAATTGATGATGCGAATTTTTGAAAATTGGTTTATTATTTGGTAGCTTAACACATTTGTTTACCTCAATATATTTTGTTTCTCTTTCAGCAATCCAACAATATACTGCTCGAGAGTTAAAGGAGTGGATCTTTCTTACTGGAGAGATTACACCGAAAAGAAATAGAATGGAAACAAATGATACAAATAAAAAAATAAAGAACAACTTTATTCACATACGGGACTTGATTTTTGAGAGAAAATACAAACAAGCAACTTTATTTACCCCGTAATATCAAGGATCTACTATTCACTTCTATTCTTCAATGTTTGTCAAATAAAAATATTTTCAGAATTTTTTTTTTTTTTTTTTTTTCGAATTTCTTCAGTTTCCTTTTTTTTTATTTACTCGTTTCAACCAATCTTTCTTTTAGTTAATGAATTTCGTATTTTTAATCTATCCAAAGATGAAGTAAAAATGAAACAAGTATTTATAATAACAACTTAACAACACTATTTACAAACGTTAAATAAATTTAAAGATACAGCACAATGTAACAGAGAACGGGTTCCCTCTGTAGTTTGGAAGTCTTTCATTCAAACGGCAAAACAGGTGTCTTTTATTTGTTCTCTCCCCATCCCCTTAGAGTCATTTTCCAGTCAGACAACTTCGGTCCAGCAGTTTTTCAACTCACCACGACATTTGTTCGAATAAGATAGCACGTGGTCGTACGTTCGTTGTTTTTTGTCCCAGCTTAGATTTTCTCAAGTTATTGTGAGTATACATTTTTTCTTTTTCTTTGCTTTTACATTCAAACTGTCAATTTTCGAAAAACATTTGTAAAATTAATGCTATAGGTAGGAAGGTAGGCTTGCCAGATTTCTGAAATGTTCAACCGGGACACCGGAATGCCCCTCCCCCTTGAGCGTCGTTAGTATTTAAAAGGCTATACACCCCTGGATGGCTTTTAGAGTATTTTATATGGCATTCGGTATTGAGAATAACTCAATGTAAGAGGAAATGGCTATTAATTATGAACCTAAAACAAAGGTAATAAAAAATGACTGGGGCTGAAAAATTAAAATACTTTGCTTCTCTCATGTGAAAATTTACAAGTTATTTTAGTAAGAAGAAACGTGTTGAATGAGGAATAAGAAAATTGACATCATTTACTTTAACTTTTCATTGGCAAGTACTATTTTTACAAAGTCTCTTTAGGTTTTAATCCTGTCGTAAAAATCCTCACAAACTAATCCGATATTAATTTTTCAATTTAATGTTACAAAAGACAAAGTAATTATCCTAGATAATCCTTCCCAGTTAATTATTTTTAGACTTTTTTGGTCATCTGTAATTAAATTTATCTTTTTCCGGGACATGAAGTAAACCGGCCGGGACACCGGTATTTTGTCTGAAAACCGGCACTGTCCCAGTCAAACCGGGACGCCTGGCAAGCCTAGCTATAGGGCAGTTTTGCCCAACTTTTTTCTGCTCTTAAGAAAGCAAGAGCTTTCTGCTTAAAAAAAGCCGCACTTAATATTAAAAATCACTTAAACGGGCCAAAACGCAAATGAGGTAGTGAGAAGCAAAGGTATTTAAGTGGATATTTTAAAGTTTTGAGTAAAACGACTGCAGTCAGACCTCGATATATAGTCACCCGCTTAGAAGTTCACCCCGCATATAAGGTCACTTTTGTAAAGTCCGGCTCGCTGAATAGGAATTCTATGTTATTTATTATCGGGTATATGGTCAGGTCATAATACATTAATCGCTTATAAGGTCACTTTTGTCTGACTTCTTTAAATGATTTCATTGCCTAATAGATTCACTTCCAAGAATTTTCCGCGATGTACGATCCTTAAGAAGTGAAAAATAATTTTTCTTATTAACGTAGCAAATTCACAGTAAAAAGTGAGTGTTACGACAGTTATACTAAAATATGGAAGTAGTAATGTGGGCACTCAGTATGTACATATCGCAATTTTTACCATTCATTAGAAGCCGAAGAAAATTTTCAGAAGATACACAGAAACCATTGTGCTTTAACTAAAGAAAAAACGCGTCAGTTCTGTATTAATGTAATTTTAAGTAAGGTAAGTGGCACATCAGTTCTTTGCTTGAGCATATTTGAATGCAGTTTTATTATAAATGGAAGTTTTAAAAAAGCATTTCAAAATTTCTTATTAATTCCAAAAATTTCAATTGGTTCAAATCGATTCAACTATTATAATTTAATTAACTGATGTTTTTGGACGTTTTATATTTTGATCAGAATTAATGTATACATCCTTGTAAATACATCCTTATTTATCAATAAATATATATATATATGAATCGGTTATAAGGTCACCCCGCTTATAAGGTCACTTTTGTGAAGTCCCGTGGAGTGATCTTATATCGAGGTCCGACTGTATAAAGATAACGTCCTAGTTAGGCTTTCGTTGATTTTTTTTTTTTCTAAATCATGCTGTAGCAGCAACTAGCAGGGCTACTAATACCATCTCTTGCCCCAAGACTAGAGGAGAGGTTCACCTACCATGTGTACTGGTTATCTCCAAATTTTTAATTTTGCCACTTACATCCCTTTGCTTCTCACTGCCGCAAATAAAATATTTCATTTTTTTTCTTCATACTATGAAAAAATGTGGAAAAGAAAATTAAATTATCATTACTTAATGCTTTTTTTTTTTTTTTTGTTAAATGCATCAGTTTTTCATAAACCAATTTCTGAATGTTTGGCTCCGAATTAATGACGTTTTCTCTAATCGTGCTCTTCGATTTGTAACATGGGACAAAACAACGGATCAGCTTTGCGAGCCGTATGTGGCCCGCCGCCGCAGGCCATAGGTTGAGCACCACTGCTATAGGGTAAAGTGGGGAAAGTGAAATAAATTGAAGATAACTTACATGTTTAAAAATTAAAAAAATTCGAAGTATGTTCTGAAAATTTCCGTTCGTAAAGAAGAAACCAGGGTTGGCAAGTTTTTGCCGGGGGTGGAAAAAACCATGATAAAAACCCCGGTTTTTACCGCCCGGCAAAAATAGGTTTTTGCCAGTTTTTGCCAAAGTGGCAGAAACAGATTTTGTGTTAACAACTTAAGGACAGTTTTTTTTTCCTTTTATATAAAAGTAAAATCATGAAAAGATTTTTATAAAATTTTAATTTAATAATTTTTATTGTTTAAAAAAAATTTAAGGTTTAACTTACTTCTAAAGTTATAGAGCATTTTTACTTTTAAATTTTTAAACATTAAAAATTAAAATTTCAGTTTGTAACATCTAAGACAAATAATTAACTTGCAATGAAAATGTAACTAGCTTGTTTATTATAGCATTTTTTACAGAACACTAAATATCTATATAAAGTATACTTAATCAAGATGCAACTATAAAATAAAAGAAATAAAAGTAATTAAAAAGCAAAATACAAATTTCTTTAGATTGAAATATCACTTAAATCATCATAGACTATACCATCTTCATCAAAACCTATTTGCTGTTTAAGCATGGCATATTAATAATCTAGTTTCGTGAGAGAAGTAACTGACAAACAGTTTCGTATTTTTGACTGTACAAAAGAAAAATTTGTTTTAGCATTGATGGAAATGGCTCATTCTGAAAAAATTGTTTTAGAAAACATTTAAAATCTTAAGTTTTGCAATCCCAACATTTGTTTTTTATTTATTTTTCACCTTATAAATTAGAAGTAACATGGATAGACATAACTAAAATATTAAAGTGCATTATTTATATTATATTGTCACTATTTCTTGATTAACAATATAATGCTACTTTATTTGCAATTAGGTTTTTGCCGTTTTTTCCATTTTTGCCGTTTTTTTCCATTTTTGCCATGGTTTTTTCCACTGTCCCGGCAAAAATACCTTTTTGCCGGCAAAAAACCCAACCCTGGAAGAAACTACTTAAAATGAAACATACATTGAAGCATTTTTTTTTTACTTACACTTTTAACATACTGTGTTATCATGTGCCCTCCTTTCCTCTATATGTAAGCCCTTATAGTATACACAAGTGCCCCCCACCCCAAATGTAATGTTGCTCTCATATACCATGAACCCTCCCCAAGAACTAGAGCCCTCCCCCAACAAAAGGAGAAAACACCATTGTGAACACCGCACTTTTAAAAATTTCAACAACAATTAATAAATAAGCAGTTTTATATAAGAAATATGATCGTATACGTATTGTTTTTTGCTATATTTAAAATTTGGTTGAAAGCATCTAACGTACATGAATAATGACCTTACTGCATGTTATTGCTGTTAAAGAAGCAGCAAAATGAACTATAATAACTTCATGTTTTCCTTTTCCCTGTTTTTGTTTTCTGCGATTTTTAAGCTGAGTTCACTATAATTTCTGCTTTTCAAATACAGTAGACCCTCGTTTTACACGGGCTTGTTTTACGCGGTTTCGATTATACACGGTTTAAGATTTGACACCTTTATTTTATTTTACGCGGATGAGTTTCGGTTTCACGCGGATACAGCAATGCAAACAGATAACATTTTTCTCTCTTTCAAAATCCAAACTCCTAAAGATTGCAGATTATATGTAATAAACTGCATTTTGGCGAGCTAATAACCGAACTTGGGCCCCTGTACATTTTATGCGATTGGTTCCAGAGCTCTTTCCAGAAGTAAAGTTATTAAACTTACACAGTTCAGAACTCACTGGAAGAAGAGCTTTTAGGAGTGACAAAGGAGGCCAAAACCAACGAGGATATCCACTTCGGTGACACACAACCAAAAACGTTCACATTGAAAATTTTGAGGAATTCCTAGACAACAGAAATGATTTTTCCAATTTGTTAGTGAAGGAAGTTTCTATCATGGAAATGAGATGCAAGTGATCATGGATGCGTTAATGCCCTGCAAAGAATTACAGAGAAAAATTCTTAATGACTGCTAAAAGAGTCCATAGCCAGCTCCTCTTTATAAACAGAACACGGAATTAGTTCATGTTTTCTTTATATACATATTCTGCATAAAAATCGACATAAATGCACATTAAACTTACCTATTATACAATTAGTCATCACTAGAATGAAGTATTTTTTAAACTAAGGGACCTAACCCTTATTTTAACACTACTATTAGGTTTCAATTTACGCGGTTTCGATTTACGCGGCATTTCCGTGGAACGTAACCCCCGCGTAAAACGAGGGTCTACTGTACACTATTTAATGTAGTTGTGACGGGGTCTACGTTACGGTTAATGCAGTAAGTGTTTTCCACTTCTAGTTGTCAGTTGTGTTCTGTGATTTATAAAGCCTTTCTTTTTTCAACCACTTTAAAATTTAAAAATAGAATTGAAAATTAAAAAAAAAAAAAAACCTTCCGTTTTTTGAATCTGGCATGCCAGCTAGGTGATTACTCCATGTTTCATAAACGTTATAATTTCGTATGAATTTCAGCTTACACTTTTGGATTTTTAATACATACTAAATATCACACAAAAAGAATGACTGAATGACTCACAATATTTTAAAATTAATAAGCAATCATGAAGGGATAAATAATCTATGCATTACAAAATGTGCTCAGCTGTTAGGCAGGATTACGGTAACGTGATCGTAGTGAGTTTTCAAAAATCTTGCTTCTCAGCTGCTTCGAAAAATCTTTTAAAGTACGAAAATTTGCTCTGGATAGCTTAAACAAACTACAAAAAAAAGATTAAAAGTTCTATCAAAATTTTAACTAATCTACAAAATAACTTTTTTAAATCTATTAAATAACATTAAAAGTTCATTAAAATGTAAAATAAAGCCATCAACTAAAATTATTTATCGTCAATATTATCACGCGCCAGGGGTGCTGCGGTGCTCCCCCGTCCAAAAAAAAAAAAACGTTATGGGGGTGCGGGGCACCCCCTACTGCCAATAAGCTATAGAAAACAGAAAACACAATGAAATACAAGAAAATACAATAAAAACATAAAATACAATTTCATGAGCAGTCCTAAACACGATCTCCAGGCTAGACATCTGCTGAGGCAGAATGGTGCTTATCCCCCCCCCCCCCCGAGCGTTTTCTTTTTTTTTTTCATTTTAGTCCCATTGAGACCAAAGCACCTCGCCTTCCATGAAATTCACTCTCACTTTTTCCCACATTGATTTTTTTTTTTAATCTCATTAACATGGAATATATTTGTATTTTATTATTATTTTTCTTGCACATGCAAAAACGCTAGAAGCCAAATCATTTAATATTAATTTTAATCACTAATTTTTAAAAAAAATCCTGGATTTCCCAAGAAATGTTAGTTCTAAAATACTCTATATTACTTCTTCGCTGATTAATTCATAACTTATTTGACAGGTTTAATTCATTGCTCTTTCGCAATTAAGATCTTTTTAAGCGAGGCAGAACGTCAAGGCCAAACCTTCAAAGAATAAGAATATTTCAGTTCTTTTCAAATCTTTTCTTCTACAGTTCAGTTAAATACATTCTTTTGTTAGGTTACATAATTTGAGCCATGGGGAGAGGGGAAAAGTACAATCAAAATAAAAAATAAATTATCTTGGATCAATCGCTGCTGCAACATGCACTCCAAAATAAAAAAAAGAACAAATAAGGCAGTGAGAAGTAAAGGGATGTAAGTGGACATTTTCAAGTTTTGAGTAAAACGAGTATAAAGATCATGTCCTAGGTAGGCTTTCATTGATTTTTTTTTTCTAAATCATGCTGTATAGCAGCACTTACCAGGGCTACTATTACTATTTGTTGCCCCAAGACAGAGAAGGGATTCAGCTGCTATTTTTACTGGTTATTTCCAAATTTTTAGTTTTGCCGCTTGCATCCTTTTACTTCTCACTACCTCAAATGACGAAAATTCAAACTTGCATTTGGGCATCCAATTAAGTTCATCATTTAGTTAAGTTTCTATGAAGCTTTGCTTTCCCGTCTTTATTTTTGTATAGATTTAGGCATGATCAACGTAAATTTTTTGTGTTTGATTTTGTACATTTATTCGAGTATTTCCCTCTTTATTTTTGTACTGATTTAAGCATAATCTACATAAGTTTTTTTATGTTTTATTTTCTACATTTCTTTAAGTATTTTTTAACATTTCGTTAAGCATAAAAAAAGAGGACCGTTATGTTTTGCTATCGAGATATAACTTAAGATTTTAACTAATACACTGCTCAAAACAATTAAAGGATATTGAGGTTTTGGGTTGATCTTGCACCTGGAGAACTTTTTAGATGATTGACACATTATCGATAGACGTAGTAAACTATGCGAGACAAGAAATACATTTGTTTGACAATAAAAAATACTTTTTTTTGTACTTTTGGGTACAAAAAGGAAAAAACGCACTTTATGCATATGAGAAAAACATATAAAAAAGGGGGTTTTCTTAAAAGAAAATCGCTTTTAATAGAGGGAATGGTAACCCCGGACGGCCAGCAATGTAAAACACCTCTGAGGCATGGAATCTATCAGGTTATTAATGCGGGGCTAGGGTATTTTGCCCCTCTCCTCCTGAAGAGCTCTTTTCAGTTCTTGGAGAGTTTGTGGAGGTGGCAGGCGTCCATAAACTTGTTGCCTAGAATGTCCCAAACAGGTTCTATTGGGTTCATATCTGGAGAACACGCTGGCCAATCCATTCGTATGATTCCTTCCTCGAAAGGAAATCATTCACCAAGTTAGAACGATGTGGTCTGCAATTGTCGTCCATTAACATGAAGTCATCTCCAATTACTGCAGCGTAAGGAACTACAATAGGTCTGAGGATCTCATCCCTACTTCGAAGACCGGTCAGAGTTCCATTCGGAATGACATGCAGCTCGGTACGCCCATCAATGGAGATGCCAGCATATACCATCGCACCACCACCACCAAATCTGACACTTTCGTGCATGAATGCTGGATTGTTTCTAATGCCACGCTCCCTCCAGATGAAAATATGCCATTATCAGGATGAAGAGAAGAACGGGACTAGTCAGAGAAAAGAATATTGCTCCATTCCTTTTTTCGCCAATTCACATGCTCTGGTTACCTACTCCCTGTAGCGCGACAATGCCTCGCAGCTAATGTGACACACACCATTGGTCGACGAGCATACGTACCTATAGTGTGAAGGCATTTTCAGACAGTTTGTGTCAAAATTGTGGTGTCAGTACCCAAGCGAAGATGTAGTTGTAGTGGAGTGGCATTCATACTTCGATGCCTCCGAGCCGTTAAAGCTAAATAAGGATCTTCATTGAGCGTTGTTGATCATCTGCGACCTTGTCCTGATCTTCGGCCAGCATTTCCAGCCTCTAAGAAACGTTTCCATATCCTAGAAATCGCAATTTGCGAAACTCCAATAGCTTATGCTGCCTCGACTTTTGTTTGGCTCCTTTCTAGCCTGCCAACCACTTTAAAAGCTTCTGATTCCTTTAAATGACTTTGTTGAGGCATCGCACTCATCGAAACAATGCGCTTACTGAATGTGGATCATTCTTTTCTGCTTTGTCTTACAATAAATTTAGAGAAAAATCTCATTCGCTGCCATTAAAACGTCGTCTTTGACGTCAAACTCAAAATTTGCATACTGCGATGTTTGAAATTGAGAAAAATTTGCATTTGTGACTCCCTTCTTCGATTATATGCAAAAAAATATTTGCTAATAACATTTTTTGTACAAGATTTACAACATCCTTTAATTGTTTTGAGCAGTGTATTTTCTCTTCAAATTCAGTTATACGAGTACTAGCAAAGACCGGTATGTAAGTTACGCACTTTAATTGTCAGTTGTTTTAAAGCTGTAGTCTGAGTGAAATTGTTATCAGGTGTATTAGTCCAGTAAATTTAGGATTTTTTGCACCACAAATTTATAATACAGAAATATTTTCAGAATTTGTTCCTCATAGCATGTTGAGAAAATTCTAAAAAGTCCCCTAAGTTTGCATGTTTGCATGTGAGCTTCTATCCAAAATGGCGGATCAAAGATGGCCGCCTAATACTTTTTGCCTCCCTCATAACTCGGCGAAAAATGAATATTTTTTAGTTCTAAAAAATCCTGTATGCTCTAAAAGTAATACTGTTTTGACATATACCCTAAAATAACCAATAAAAAAGTTCAAACAATTGTTTTGATAGCAAAAGCTAAAATTTCTCTTTTCTACGTAATATGCAGCAGAGCAAATAAACTACTAAAATAAAGAATTTTTTATGGTATTCTTTTTGTAATATTAACTGGAAAATGATTGATATATTCAATTTATTGAATAACCAAGGAGCTTTTATTCCATTTCTGAAAGAAATCTTGCAAATTCTAGCTTTGGAATGAGAATATAAGGGAAAAAAAGTATCCTTATAAAGAATTTTCAAAAAAATTGCACAATATCATTCTTTTAATGCTGTAAAAATTGACACATAATATGCTATTGAAAAACATGTAAAATATATAAAGGGGAGCTACAGTTGCTCCCAAAAGTGTTCGTACACTTTGAAATTTTTTAGTAAAACCAAAATAACGCGGAACTGAATTCGTATATGAAGTCCAATATTTTTTCACATCATTCCTATGTCATTCTAAATAAAACCCTGTAGTTTTTTCAAAATATTGACGGATCTTCGTTCTTTCGACGGACGTTTTTTGAAATGGGTCAAAAAACGAAGAGGCAGAGAAATAATACTCCACAAAATTTATCGTACAAATATTTTCGAATAAATTCATGATTAAAATTATCATATGTCATTTTTTTAAATTATTTTTGCATTGTGTTGACCCTTAAAAGTCATTTGGCTTTAAACTTTTTGTTTATTTACTCCTTAATATTTTGCCTGTTACTTTAAAATGACTGGTATTCTTAAAAAACCAAACACCATTCGAAATTTGAATTTTTTTCCTCACAGTAGCGGTAAATTGTTTTGAAATGTCTCTAAATCAGTTAATTTATTCCATTCAATTGTAAAGTGCTTAATAAAATGCTTTAAAGAAAAGAATCGTACTGAAAACAAGGTAAGAAAAGGTCAACCGGCAAAGTTGACAAAGCGTGATCGGAAATTTACAGTTAAAAAAATCATAAAAATACACATTTGAGAGCTGTAAAAGTTTCTTCAGAGTTAATTGAAAGTTTTTACATTTAATTTTCACCTAAAATTGTTCGCCAAGTTCTCTGATTAACTGGATTAAATGGGACCTCTTCCCGTAGAAATTTTCATGGTCGTGCGAAAAACAGAAAGCTTACGCTTTTCGTCGCAAATCAATGATAAATAAACTCAAAACTTTTGGAATTAAGTCTTACTTATAGATAAAAATGAATTTAACATTTTTGGTTAATTTATTGTATGATTGTAAATAAAAGAAAACATTAGGAACTTAATCTTAAGAACTTAGTTGGACCAGTTAATCAGGACGGTGAAGGTGTTCTTGTGTGAGGGTGCATATCAGCATCACGACTTGGTAGTTTGAAATTTTTTGATGAAATACTGAATCATGCTGTTCATTTAAATATTTTAAAAACCAATTTTAAACTCTTATCCAAAAATTTGGTTATCGGAAACAACTTTGTTTTTTTTTTATCAAGAAACCGATAAGAAGCACACGGTTTTTAACGTTTGCGTCTATTGCCTCAAAAAATGTCCTGAATTTTAAAAAATACCTCTTCAATCTCCAGATTTGAACTTAATGTAACACATCTAGAGATATCTGGAAGCTAGATTACGGAAATACGGCTTTGAAACGAAAATAGAGCTGGAAACAGTAAGACTCGAAGTGTGGTTAAACACTTACACAGAAATTACGCAAAAAAAAAAAAAAAAAATGAAATCTATTCCCGGACGTTTAAAAGCTGTTGTTGATACTGCACATTATACTAAATGATAACTTAATAAAAAGTTAGATTATTCAATAATGTACAGACATTTTTTGAAGTATAAGAAGAGTTTTGTGAGAGAAAATTTCCGACAATTTTTGGTTTTTGATTTAAAAAAAATTAAGTTTCAATATTTTTTAAAAATTTTCCTGTAGTTTTGTTGAAAATTGGTCATAGATCTTATAATTAAATACCTATTCCGAAATATTAATTCTAAACAATGGATAGGGCCCTGTTTCATTGAAAGTTGTTGGTATACGAACACTTTTGGGAGACACTATAGTTATGTCATTAAAAATCTAGAAAAAAAAAAGCATCATCATTTAATATTAGTATCCTCATCTTCGACATTGTGAACAGAAACTGAATTTTTACAAGTTTCACCGAAACAATGCATGCAAAACTTGGAACAATAAAAGTCTGCGTTTTCATTGGCATCTAGATCACAGTCTCACAGTTAATTTGTAGTCCCAAAACATTAAATTCAGAAATCCTTCGGAAGCTTTGGGAAGTGACGACAGCATTGTGAACAGTCCACCTTCTTTCATAACACATCCCCATTTAATTGGAGATTCATGTTTTCCATAACTGACTGTTGTACTTTTGGATAAGCACAAAATGGATGCTGTGAAGCTACTGCACTTGTGGGTGGAAGAGTTGCCGGGTTTTAAATTTTGAAGAAGGAGTTTGGTTACTTAATTATTAAAGCAGTTGTAGTTGTATCATAAGATTTCTAGAGAATTAAGTGTTACTCCCAACAAAAAGATATTTCAGCAACACTTCTGCAATCTGGGTGACATTTTCTGGATGCATGAAACTGGAAACTACTGAACTGTGAAATCAGAGAAAGCAGTTTGAGATTTTCCTGTAGCAACTTGAAAGCTCAAGATTTTCCCTTTCTGAATGTAGCTGATGTGGCGTCACATCCTGTGGCTGCGTGGAGAAAAAGAAGATTCATCAAGTAACCCAAGGTTTCTTGTACTTTCAATATATTGAAACATTTTTCTTTGTATTAAATTGGTTTTAGGGTAAAAAGTACAGTGATATCTCAGGCATTCCTCTTTCAATTGGAATCGAGAGCAGAAATGTATAAGTACCTGTTGCTGCAACAGGTCTGGAGCTGTTCGGGCTTCTTTTGATTGAAATTGAGCAAATGAATACATAGGCACCCCTATCCAGTTGTACAACAGTGATTCCTTCTAATTGGAAGTATTCCATCATAATTTAAACTAATCTTGATTTGTTCTCAGAATTCCACAAAAAAGTTAGTCTCTTTAATCATTGCCACTACATTTTCTTCAAAACGCAATAGTCTCAGACATTTTCGGCATTACCCTTCTTTGTTTCTTCACAAAGTTAGTTGGTACTGCAGCAGTGTATGAGTGTATCCCTTAAAAACCAAAGCTTCACATAGACAAGTTTTTCTTTTTAAAGAAACCTGACGTATTTGAGGCATATGTGTTTTTATGTCTGTCTCGTCCCATTCCCATGCCAACGTGTGCATAAGAAATCCTTCTTCTATAATGCACGAATAGATTGGTGGCGGCTTAATAGAAGGCTCTACTGATTTGATGATAGCTGCTACACTTGAGTTTTTATCCTTTCTCAGAGAAACTCTAGGCAAAAAACGAGGGAAGTTGAGGGGCAAATTCATATTTGAAATGATTTTGTGATTAGTGTTTTATTTGAGAACAGCTGCAATCCTGACGAAAAGCTGTGGAACTGAGCAGAACATTCATTTCTTAACAATAACCATTTTTTTTTATTTTTCTTTATTTTTACCGAAGCATAACTTCCAACTCCCCCTGTGAAAAATTACTGCCTAAAGTTGAAGGCAGTAATTTTTCACCGACATTTTTTATGTTGTCACATAGTTAAATGGGAATGTATTTTTAAGAACTCATTCTTAAGTTAACTATTTTCTACCTAATGATTTTTTTCTAAAAATAAAAGTTTTGAACCATTTTTAACAAATTTTTATTAATACCGTGAGTGTTTTTTTTTTTTTTAATTCTCTCTTAAAATCAAAAAAGGAATTTGGAACAATTTTAAGATTTATGGTAGTTTTAAGGAGCTAAGCAGATCAGCAATGACTTTTTCAAAAGGAAAATTCCGCATTTCAGACAAAAAACACAATTTGCAGATTGTATATGTTCATGGCTTTTTATGGGGAAATGTCGGTAAACACAAGTATCAATTCACACAGAGTAGATAGCATTTTTCAAAATCGAAGAACAAAAATTAATGACTAAGATAAGTGAAAATATTTTGTAAACTACCACAAAAAATTATTTATTTTAGTAGCTTACATGTTCTGCAGCATATTACGTAGAACACAGAGATTTTTAGTTTTTGGTGTCAAAATAAATGTTTGAAGTTTTTTATTTGTTATTTTAGGTTATGTATCGAAACAATATTGCTTCTAGAACCTACAGGTTTTATCATAACTAAAAAATCTTTATTTTTAACGTAGATATAAGAACGACAAAATATACCAGGCAGCCATCTTTGATCCGCCATTTTGGATAGAAGCTTACATGGGAACTTAGGGGACTTTTCCGGATTTGTTTCTACACATGTTCAAGAACTTATCCTGAAAAATTCAGCTAATTATGAATTTGTGGCACATCGCCCCTATTTTCAGCCTAAATTTACTGGACTATATATCCTGAAGAGAAGAAAGGTTGGCTATGGGTAGTTCGAGTCGTTTTCTTAATCATTTGTTCCGTTTCCTCGATTTATCATTTTATATTTAAAACTCGAGCAGGTTTTGGCGTAACAGCTAGATGTTTATAAATTTCATTAGAAAAGCTAAATGTTTTGACAGTTGAGAAAAATTTTTGGTCAGCAATCGTATCGCTTCGCGATCATTCGCTGCGGTATTTCACCGTGAAACTGGATGAGATTTGTCCCTTGCGCTCATAGATCACTGCAGGCTAATTCCATGCCAATATACACCATAACACAGAATTTTAGATTTACCTTACTATTCATTTTTTCTAAGAAGAATTAAAAACATAATAGATTCAACTTTCAAAGTGCAATTTGTTTTTTATGTATTTTTTGTGTGTAATTTTACTGTCAATAAAAATATTTAGGGGAATTGTAGTATGAGTCACATATAAAATGTCATGTTTTAACTAATTATGTATTTCATTAGTCTAGTAGCAATATAAAATTAAAGTACTATCTCATTACAAGTCACAACCATATAATTTATTTTTTTACTCAACAGAGGTTCAAACGGGAGTTTTTGTACTTAATACATTGTATCACTTAATTTTCGTATAGCGTGAGTCACATCTGAGCTTTATCCATGTACACAGAATATTTAATGAAATGGATGAAATTTAATGGCTAGGATACAAAAATCAAAAATCAATCAAGGTAAAACAGCTGGTAAATCTTAATTTTTTGTCATAATAGTATTTTCACGGTCATTTTAAGATTCAGGATTAGCTCACCAGTATAGAAAGTCACGCATGGAACTAGCTGCATTAATCGGAATTCGTCTCTTGCGAAATTTCCTTTCAGTTTTCTCCATGAAATCGGCGGCAAGTCCGGTAGACTGAAAAAATGACAACTATTTTTAAAACCTTGACACTTCTTAATTTTTCATTCCTTGCTGCTTCTGCAATTGAAAGATCTATTTCAGCTGTAAAACAAGCACATGCCCAATAACCAATGATTTATTTTATTTTGTTTATTACTTCTAGACAAACTGAACTCCTGGTGTCTTGAAAATGGATTTAAAAGAAACAGAATTTGTGTCCTGTACAAAGTAGTGTTGAAAATTTATAGTTTTAATAACTGTCTTGAAACTCATAAGAAGGCAAAAACATACCTAAAAATAATTCCGACCTTTATTTCTGAAAATGGAAACAAATAATAACTGTGATAAAAATAACATTAATGTGTTATCACGTCTGATTCGAGATGGTAACCTGCAATTTCAGCAACATATCAAGGAAAGAGTCAGCGCTATTCTTGTGCTTGGTAAGTCAGGAGTTGGCAAAAGCACGGTAATTCATGCTCTTGCTAATAGAAAGTTACAATCTGTGCTGGATAAGGACACTGACGAGCTGGTCATCGACACTGCACAGCCCCTTGAAGATATTACTATTAACCACAGGGCATCTTCCGAAATTAAGATTCCTCATAAATGTGGCATCGGGAATAAACTTATTTGGGAATGTCCTGCACTTGACGACAATGATCCTGTCCAGGAAGCTGCCAACTATTTTTACATTCGAAAACTCTTTGAGATCACGGATGAGTTGAGATTTGTTTTAGTCGTTCCTGAAAGAGATTTAACTGCAAAGCGTGGTTCTGAATTTCTCGAAACGCTTTCTAACTTCATGAAAATGTTTAAAGATATTGAATTCATAAAAGGCATCACATCATTCGTTGTTACAAAAGTTGCGAAACGTAAAGGTAAGGAACACATTTGTAAGACGGTTGAGAATGTTTTGGCAGGTAATCAAAGAGCGACTGACAAGCATAAGCAATTGATTCCTGAAATTATGTCATCATTATACTTATTTCATGAACCAGATGAAAATGATGTCAAATTGCCAGATTTGGTCAAATGTATCGATTCATCTGTATGGTCGTTAGTAAATGAGAATATGATCAGGTGTGGCATATCAGAAGACAGTATGGCACTTGTTAACAATCTTCTAAATGCGACTTTAAATAATTTCAATAAATTAGTCGAAATCATAGCTAAAGCTATTTTAGATGCAACTAAGTGTTTGAATGTCAATGCATTCAATGTTTTCTCTGAAAATCATTCTCTAATAAAAGGCTGGATTTCTTCCCCAGTTCTCTATAAAGATCATCAAGAAACAAGATACTATTTTTTCCCTGAACTGGAGCTGCCTACTAAGCTGCAAAAGGTACTTAAAAATCATCAAGTCTCTGACGTATCGGATATGATAAAGATTTGGAAAAAGTGCCTTGAGATTGTTCTGCAATATGTTGAACCGAAAACGGAACTTAGCAGGCAAATTCAAGATTATGTCTTCTGTTTAGTACAGCAGTACGAATTTATGACGCTCCTGTTATCCGCATTTGAAGTTGTTGAGCAAATAGACTGCACCGTGATTTGTGAGCTATTCGGATGTTATCGAGAAAAAATCAAGGAAAATCTGGAACATGCTTTTAGTAATCTGCATATTTCTGTTAATAAATCCGACGAGAACTACTATCGACGTGCTGTTCAACTTTTGAAGAAATATCAGAATTTGCCGAAATGTGCAAAGCAACTGGCACTCGCTTATAAGTGCCTTGGATTAATCCACCTAACGAAAGATAAATCTGTTGCCCAGGAATGCTTCTTTAAAAGCATTTCAATCGATGAAGAGCAACCTCAGGTTTATTCAATATTAGGCTCGTTGTTGACCAAAGTCGGTCAGTATGCCATGGCTATTAGGATTTACATGACTCTGAATTCAAAGTTTCAGAAAGCGGCTGAAATAAGTATACAATCTATTGTTCATCGAAAGAGTAATTCTTAACTTCATGTTTCTGTTTCCCTCCTATGAGTTCTTGAGCAAAATTACAAGCATTAAAAAACCCAAGAGACGGAAGAAATAATTGTGTGTAGAAGCAAAAAAAAAAAATCTCAGTAAAAGTATCAGTTTTAAATTAAATAGATTATCAGAGATGGATACCGCTAATCGTTTTGTTTCACCAGACGTTGAAAAAAGTTCAGATTTACTTTTTTTGGGTACGAATGGGAATTTTATAGATACATACTCAAGTATTTTTGCTTTGGAGATATACATTTTATGGACTCCTGGGGGTATGAACCCTTAAAATCATGAAATGCGAGGGATACATTTCTATAAGCGCTGATTGTACAACAGTAGACAACAAAACTAATCTTACGAAAAGGGAAAAAAATGTTCTCAAATGTTGTACTTATATAAATTTTGGCTATTATTTTACAGTAAAATATTGCTCTTTTTTTTTTTTTTTGGAAAATAAAAGTTGAATATCTTTTTCATTTGCAGTTTCATTTATGTATTTTCAGACATTAACGCTCGTAATTAACTTTAAAAGGAAAAAGAAATCATAAACACTTCTTTTAGAACGTAAAAAAATGTCATACATTTTTCACGAACTGTTCAATATATTGCGAAAAAGAGTTTGCAGCATTAAATTTAAATAAATAAAAGCTGAAAGCTTTTGCGAAAACAGATTCTGTGCAAATTGTTTAGCTGCAACGTATTTTTTAATAGATTTCGAAAGAAGGCAACAATTCGTATGGCATTGTTTATTTATTTATTTATTTATTTTTTTCTGTTCGTAATCTTTCACTGGATGCATCATTTTTTTAATGGGATTAGAAGGGATCTTATTTAGATCCCTTTGTTTCTTTTGAACCATATTTACTCCAATGATGAAAAGTTATGCTTCGAAAATCACTCATCTTTGTTGAGCAAGGGGATTGCATATTTCGCTGACTTTGATCTCAGCCTGGCGTAAACGATTTCTATTGTCCTTTTTATTGGTTCGACCAGTTACGAGGGCCTTTTTACTAAATATCTACTCCAAAAATAAGTACATATCTTTGATTTTTATGTCAAATTTATGGAAATTTAACCTTTTTTTCTTGACATGAAAAATTGTTAATTCTGTCAAGAACTTCAACGATTTGGGAAGAGTACCAATCAAATTTGACACTAGAAAATACAGTAACACATCGCGCCTCGTTATATCGCGCTTTTCCTTTGTCTCCCAGAAAATTATATGTTTAATTAAAAATGTTACTTTTTATTTAAACTCACTGCAATTTTTTAAAGAATATTTCTCATCAAATATATTTTATTCCTTGCTTAATCAAAAAAGAAATACAAGACTGGCATGATTTCCATATACTTTGTTCGTTACAGCTTCAGCTGCAACTTTCGATTCATATTCCGCAATAAACCAATAAAAATATTTTTGCTTATTTTTTTAAAAGCAAAATCAGTAGACTAATTTCTTTTTGATTTTACAAAAAAAAAAATCGTCCCATTTCGATACTAAACTTAGGTTTGTTGGGCACATGTCATTCAATTTTACGTTAAAACTGCGTTGCTTTTTATGACCTCGGATCTATCGCGTTTTCGGATATATCGCGCTTTTTTGTTGTCTCCCAACAAGAGCGATATAACGAGGGGTTACTGTATGCCATACATTGCGCTAATTAAATCACAAAGGCAAATTTTCGTCTTATTGCAAAATACTAAACTATCCAAATCGTAATGAAATGCTTTAATTTGCTCTGCAGTTTTTTTTTTTTTTTTTTGTAATGATTCACAGATTTATAACAAAAGAAATATTTTGAAAAATGAATGAAGCAAAATTTTCGTCTTCAATATGTTTTTAATTTCGTTTTATCAAATTACCCCATTTCCAGTAAATGCCTCAGTTTGTTCTGCAGTTTTTTTAAAGTGAAATCACACATTTATGCCAAAATTAATATGATATCTTATCTTTCTTTTTCAAAAGGTACGAATTACTCGAGCAGAAAGATTTATCTTAACAGAATAAACTGCTGCGAAAAATGTGCAGGGGCTTATGGCAACCCATAAACTCGTAAATTATTCTGAGATTGAATAAAAGATCTGAGTAGGTAAACTAAAAATTATGCAAACTGATAAGTTTTAGGAATACAGCTATGACACAACTCTTGATTGCGAGCCCTTTAGTTTGTCAGAAACAAATTTAAGTTTTTATTACAATTCAAATTATCGATATTTTTCTCTTATAACTTTACTGAAGTCCAGAACAACAGCATTCACTTTTCTTTGCTTGGACACAGGGACGCCTCGAACTTAAATTTTTGGGAGGGCGGAAATTCTCAGTTTGCTGAATGGAACTCCAAATTTCGCCGAATGATGATGATTTTGTCGAATAGAAAGTCAACTTCTGCCGAATGATGACATTTTTGACGAATAGAAAGCCAACTTTTGCCGAATGATGACACTTTTGTCGAATAGAAAGCCAGCTTTTGCCAAATGATGATATTTTTTGTCAAATAAGCCAACTTTCGCCAAATGATGATAATTTTGTCGAATAGAAAGTCAACTTTTGTCGAATGATTATTTTTGTCGAATAGAAAACCAACTTTTGCCGAATGATGATATTTTTTGTCAAATAAGCCAACTTTTGCCGAATGATGATATTTTTCTCGAATAGAAAGCCCAACTTTTGCCGAATGGTGATATTATTGCCAAATTATCAGACAAAATTTGCCGAATGAGGAAACTTTTAGGAGTCCCGTGCATCTGTTAGTGTGGTGCTTACAAATGTCAAATTTTCTTCTAATAGGCCAAACAATTCGATTCATACCATCGTTCGTTGTTTCGACATCCAACGAATAAGACCATTTAGACATCTGATCAAAGGACATCCTTTTGAGAAAACGGGCAGTAAAAACCATTTGAAAACAAAAGATTCTTTTTAACCAGACTTCAGTTTTAGCAAACTTTACAATCGGTCTGCGTAGGTTCTTTAAAACCAGACTGGACTGTATTAACAGAAAACAGATGATCATACAGTTAAATGTTCGAAATCTTTTTCATTATTTCTCTAATGAAGTAATATAATCACTGAAGCTGCTGCAGTGGTATAAAAATTAAGTCACATCCATTTCAGAACCAATATCCAGGTAAATTTCGCTGATGTCCTTAACTTTATCAAGGTGTCCAAAGTAAATGGAAGAATACTACAGCACATCTCGGGGGTGTTCTTCCATTTGCTTTCAAAAGAGTTGTTACACGGGAATAACAGACCACATCAAGTGACAGATTTCCTTGTCAGAAAGCCCTAAAAGCTTCTTGACAGACGGTTTCTACAGCTCCGAAGATCTGAACTTCCGAGCCTTCGAAAACTATGTGAAGAGACTAGATATCAGAACGTGTCACATGAGCGCGCGTTTCCTGTGAGTGTTGACAAACTACACGCTCTGCCTCGTGATGATATCTGTTTATGTAAGGTAAGTGAGTGACTCAACACTGGGTTACAGAAAAGCAATTCGATTTACAAAACATGTCATTTCCCCCCAGTTGTATATCTGCATCAACACTCAACACCAGCAAAGCAAGAGGGTTTTCGTAACTCATTAAAAGGGGTGTACTGAGGAATTTTACATCCCTGGATAAAAATTTCAAAACATTTTTATAAATGAGTAAAATAAAATAAATAATTGATAAAGAAAGCGTTTATTGACTTTACAGGCGTTTTTTTAAACAAAAATCTTTCCGTTCCACACAATTTTTGAATTTTGTAAAAAGTGCTGGAAAAGGTTGAATATATTCTCATTTCTTTTGTTAAGAATAATTTAATAAAATCACAATTAATGAATAAATAGGAACTTCTTTACAAAAATATTCCAAAGAACTACAGAATAAGAGTTCTATACCAAAGAAAGACTTATTCTTTATTACAGCAGTTTTCTACTAATTATATAGTAAAGTGAGAAGACAATTCGTCTAAAATCGCCTTACGCGAGAAATACTTTTCTCCGCTCATAACCCACCACTTAGCTGAAAGCCTTAGGTTCCACCGTCCGGGGGGTCAGCGTAGCAGGCTCTCCACACGGCTGGGTGCGACGGTCGATAGTCGTCTGATTACAACGGACGGTCTTGCTGCTTATTGAGCCGGGGAAGGTCCCCGCGCTGGGCGTCAGTCCAGCTGAGAATTTACCCCTTAATATTTGAACCTTGCTCACCATGAGATACGCGAAAAATACTAATTTTACCCTAGGTGCTTAGCTTTGCCAGATTGATTTAACAGACCTTCGTCATTAAATTTCTCCAGCATAATTTTACATATTTAGCCGTTGAAGAGAAAGATATATTGCAGAACCATATTCAGTTAATCTAATTTTAACTTAAATTAAAATAAAGCTTTTTATTTACTTATTTTTTAATTTTTTATAAGAGGTTTAACTCCTATGCTCCAAATACCCTATCTTTGGCCACAGCCTTATCTTGGGTTGATGATTTGGTCATAACAGTCCTTATATCTATACCTCAGAGCCAGACTGACGTAAGTCATCAAAATCGCTACTTTCCAGGAGAGAAGGAAAACGTTTGTCTGGCGCATGCAAAGGATTGGACTCACGCTCTTTTAATACTGGTAAATAATTGCAAATGATTTTTTTTTGTTTTGGAATTACGTTCACATGGCTCGAAGCGGAATTGAGTTCTACATACAATGCACTAATAAACGGAAAATCGCAATTTTCGGACTTACGTCAGTCTGGTTCTGAGGTACAGATTATTAGAATTGGCACTCTCTGTTAAAATAAAAGGTTCTGGTTGTATGACTCTTAAAACACCCCTTGCGACGCCAACGCCTCTGTGAGCTTTTTAAATTCCTGGACGCTATTTTCAGTTCTCGATGATACCGTCACCTACACCACTTTAGTTAATATTGTACCAATGATGAAAAAGGCTTTTAAGATAAGATTCAAAATGCCAAGAAACATATTTTTTAAATTCTATGCTAATAAAATCTGTTCGCGTCCGTCTGTCTGTCCGTCTGAAGATAGGTCTTCTTGAGAATCGCTGCGAGTTGAGAATGGAACGAAATACCAATCAATTCGAAAATATCCAAGGACAACAATAAGACCAATCTTGTAATTTTACGACTTTAATTGGCGGAGAAATAACCTAAATCATTAATTAACATTAAGTCATTCAAGAATTTTATTTCTTTCCTGTTGTCATTTTGCATATGGGTGAGCAAATTCTATACTAATAAAATAATTCGCTTCCGTCTGTCTACCTGTCCGTCTGAAGATAGGTCTTCTTGAGAATCGCTGCGCGTTGAGAATCGAACGAAATACCAATCAATTCAAAATTATCCCAGGAAAACAATAAAACCAATCTCGTAAATGTACGACTTTAATTGGCGGAGATATTCTTTAATTAAAACATCAATTAATATTAAGTTATTCAGGAATTATTTCTTTCCTGTTGCCATTTTTCATATGGGTGAGCAAATGGAATTCTATTAATTGTTCTAAAGAGGAGTTTTTTTTTTTTTTTTTGGCTGCTATCCGCAAATCTTAAAACAACGTTTCCATCTTTAATTTTATTTTCATTTCTCTTTTATTCTGATATGTAAATCCTAAAACTACTCTTTAAATCAACTTTTTAGTTTAGAAATTTATTGTAAATGGCTGCTATACAAATCTAAAAACAAAGTTTCCATCTGGAATTTTATTGTCAATTAGTTTCATTTCTTTTTTACTCTGATATATAAATCCTAAAACTACTCTTTAAAGCATTTTTTTTGTTTAGGAATTTATTGTAAAAATTAGCTTCGTTTCTCTTTTATTCTAAGAAACGTGTTAGTAAAAAAACATTTTAATAATTGTTTCAGTGGGACGGATCGGTTGCTCTATTCGGACATAACCTTTATTTATCGTCTGCTGTTTTTTTATTTTTAACTGCCAACGTTCTTAACTCTTTTCAGTATATCAAAGTTATTTCTTCAGTTATGTTTATTCATTTATACAATAAAAATAGGGGTCGAACCCAAACATAAAAAAAAAAAAAAAAATTAAACCAGTTTCAAATTGTTTATTAGCCCCCCAATAAGAACAGGTAAAAAGTCAAACCCCATTGTGCGTCGGGTTTTGGAATGGGGTGGCCTCTAAAAATTGCTATTTTGGGTATTTTTTCGGAAATTTTAGAGTGCATTTTAAGTGGAAATAATGTGTCATACTAAACTTAAAAGCATTAAATTAAAGGTTTTTACCCACCCCCAAGAGGGATGACACAGCCCACCAATGCTACAGAGCCCTTCTCTCCCCGTAAAACGAAGCAGTACCCCCGAAACCCCCTCCATACATTTCAAGAGGAAATTTTATATCATGCAAAGTTTAAAAAAAAGTTAGAAATCAAGTGCGTTCATCCCCCAAGAGCGATGGCGTACCTCCTTCCAAAGCTGCAGCACCCCCCCCCCCCTTAAATAAGATATTGCCCTAATCCTCCCTCCTTCTTTCCATTTCAAGTACAAGTAATATTTCGAGCAAATTTAAAATGCATTAAATCAGGACAGTCCATCCCACAAGAACAGTGGATTACCTCCCAAAACTAAATAATATGCTTAAAGAATCCCCCCCCCCCCCACTCTCTGGTAGCACATTTGATTAAATGGTCAGAAAAATTACGCTGAACTGTTTTTTTCGCTTACACTATATATTGCTTTTTTGCAGAATTTAAAATCAAAATTTTTAGCTTACACTATATATACATGCATGTCTGAAATACGTCATCAGATTGATATTAACTCTCCGTCAGAACTGGAGTTTTCAAATGATTTCTCCCCTAAGCTTGGAACAAAAAGTCTTCGTTTTCTGGATCTTTTTTGGTATCTAATCGTTTTTGTTGCAGCTATGTCTAGCGCAGTTTGTGCATATAATTGAGCACTTCAGTCCACTTTCAGACTCTTCAACATTCGCTATATCCAATGAACCGCTCAGAGCAAGCACAAGATATGAGTCACAGAGTCTTCTGGAGCAGAAGGCTTGGCTGTTGTAATAGGACGCAGATGATATTTCTGTGATGCCTTCTCCTTCTTTGTGCCAATCAAAAATGACACTAGCTTTCCCATATTTACAAGTGACATATGCACTGCATTGCTGTAATAATTCCTTGAAGCTTGCAGATCATTACCGGGGAAAAAAAAAAAAAAAAAAAAAAAAAAAAACATGATGGTAAATGTATCTTTCATTTATAACATGTATGACACCAGCTGTTTGCTTAGTGATGTTGGATGGATCTTTTGCTTCAGGTAATAATACTTTAATGATGCAGGATTTTTTTCCTGAAACCAGATTCATTAGAATACTGATGAAAAATCGGCGCATAACTCGTACTGGATGTTTTTAGCAATGTGTTACTCCATCCTTACTGTACATACCATTTGGTGTAAAAGATGGTTTGGATTTACACATATTTACAGAATGTAACTAGTCTCGCAACAGAGAGACTTAACTGCATACATGCGCTTCCTTTACAAAGAAATTCCTATAATTGTTTTGACTTCAACATCCTTTTATGTTACTATATACCCCAACATTAAAGGCCTCATCACAACTCAGCTTATCAGCCACCGACCAGTATCAACAAGCAATGCAATTACCAACTTGACACAATACCTGTAAAGGGGGTGAAAACTTCTGGTGACTTTATAAACGGATTGTAATCTCCAAACTGGGAGACAAAAAGTTGTAAATATTTAGCATTCTGTTGTTATATACTTGTATACTTGTATTGCTCATTGCTTTCACCAAGATTTGTTCTATCTTTGAGTCACTACAGGTCACCAAAATATTTTTCACTGCGTTGGATCGTTGACTAGTCTGATGTAACACCTTGATCAAATTTTTTATTGCATAATTTACTCAAAAATTTCAGTCAGTGTAGCAACTATATGTGCGCATATTTAGCATAATTCATATAACCGTCTATGTAAAAGAGAGGCAGCATGGTGTTTGCAAACGAGAACCCCCACCGACTTAGAAGGTGCAGCATTCCCCATCTTACTATTGACGACTTCGGTTTATCCCCCCTTACGGTGGTTGCAAAAGGCTGTAGAAAATTTGAAGTAAAATATTTAAGAAAAAAAGAGGGAAACTTCAGTCAATTTGGAATTTGTTTTGTGAGTCCAGCGCTCTAAACAGTTAATAACTCCAGTCACAACTAAATTGGTTACTGAGCTCGCTTAGATCGTTTTAGGATGAGCCTTTTGACATTACTATATCATTGGGTGGCATTTTGTACTTCGGGAACGTTTAAAATTAGTGAAATTCTTTCGTGAACTACACTGCAATCGTTGATTTTAGAATGTAAATGGCAACCTCCCCCCCCCCTCTCAAAGTGATGGCGTACTCCTCAAGTGTTATAGAGTACCCATCCAGAATAAAAGCCATCGAAATAGAGAGAAATACCCCTTGGAAAAAAAACTGCCTTAAAAATTCCAATGACGCAATCTGCGTAATGGATCTCGCCCCCCCCCCTTGCACCCCGATTAATTAGCATTATTGTCCATTAGAGTTTAATTTTTTTACTATTATGAATTGTGGTTTCTGCAATTTTTAAGTAATTTTTTTAATTTTTTTAAGAGGATTATTTTAAACCCCCCCCCCCCCTTTTACCCCAAACCCGACGCGCGAAATGCTGTGACTTTTTACCCCTTCTTGCTGGTAGGGTAAGAAATAATTTGCAACAGGTTTAAACTTTTTTTTTTTTTTTTTTTTGATGATTGGATTTGACCATTTTTTGGGCTTATTTTACTGTACTAATTGTAGTGAGGTTACTTTTACCAGCCACATATTTTGATAAATTTAGGATGTGCGACTAACCGTGTTTATTTTGTTGAACTTATTCCCTTCCCATTGCATTTCTCCAGAACGGGTGAATTTTCAAAAAAAAAACTCTTTTTCCCTCGTTTTTTTAATATTAAAATGCATTTTGTACTGTTAAACGAACACGTTAAATTAAGATTGTTAAGTTTTTTAAAATTGAAACAGAAGTTTTAGAACGAAGCAAGCCTGCTTTTAATGATTTTGACTAAAGCTATGTATTGGAATCTGATGATTTGGTATTAGACTAATGCTTATTGGTATTTATTAAATTTTGATGCTTTAGTTTCACGTAATCAACCAAGCAATATGTGTCATTTTATCTAAAAAGCTGATTGTTGTTGTACATAAATACTTCAGATATAGTCTATCAGATGTAATTCTGTTTATCGTGAGCACAGATTATAGTTAATAATTTGTGCTAATTGAAAATACTCGTAACTTGTATCATTGATAACTATTATTAACGTTAATCAGATTTTTGCCAAAAAAAACTTTCACTGGTGTTCTGCAAACCCTGAATTACGCGAATTTATTTATCCCTTAACGCGTTAGAAACTGAGATGTCAAAGTACAATAAAAACATCAGCTGGATATCTCTTTTATTATTTAGATAGCCTGTGCAATTGCCAGGCGACTCAGCTAGAAAATTTATAAACCTTGAAAAGTTTTTTAAAGTAAATATTTTTATCAGTACATGACTTGATAAACTCCCTGTATTTAATTTCAAACTGTATGTAACCCAAAAACCAACTAAACAGAGAATATAAACTGATTTTTTAGTCTAATTTAATTATAATTTGTTTTTATTATTGTTACAAGTTTATATATTTTTTATTCCATTGATGTTTCCGTGGGAAATTTAAAAAAAAAGTGTTGAAAACTGATTAGACATATATAAAAAAGTTATTCGAAATTAATATGATGTTACTTTATGTGATGGATGGAAATAAAGAAAAGTAATTCTGTTTCTTGTGAATGTGATCAGACTATTTATAATCGTTTTTTAGTGGGAAAATTGTTCTCTTGAAGCAGGCACGTAGCTAGGATTTTGTTAAGGGGGGGGGGGGGGTCCAAGATTGCACGAACTTTAAAAATGGAAGCATGCTAAATCAGAAGCATTAACTCTTAATTGTATAAATTGATACTATTCCAATCAAAACTACAATTAATAAAATAATAAAATAATAAAATGATAATTAAATTAATTAAGTAATGATGTAATATAAATATGATAATTAAAGTTTTGCAATATATTAGCTTTCAAAAAAAAAAAAAAAAAAAAACGCTCATATTTATTTTAACTACATTATCAACTGTAACTCAATAAATGCTCCATAATTCCCCGCTCCTGACTGTTTCGAATTGGATTTTGGACTGCATTTAATGCTTCTATGGACGAAAATATCGCCAAGGCTCATTAAAGAAAAGCTCGAAGTGTTTCTTAATTCATTTAAATTTTTAGAATTCATTCAACGATAAGACTAATCTTCATCTTTATTTATAGTATTTTCATATAAAAGCTTAGGAAAACATTATTAAAGCTGTTCAAGCAACTAAAATACATAGAAAGTGTCGTTGCTCGTTAATAAGTATTTTCTTGTGATGTATTGCTAAAATAGATATCTAAGGATCAGTTACGATATTTACGATGAATTAAGTTGAACAACAAAATTTCTTTGTCAAAATTTTGAAGAAAATTTGAATGATAGTTTGTTTATAAATACTATTTTTTAGGCCATCAAAGATATTAAACATTTTTCTTGGACATTTTCTATTTTAGGAGTTTCGCATGCAGAGTCATTTAAGGGTGATAAGAGGAAGTATTACTTTTAGAACTTAGGAAAATGAATAAATACACTTACGAACACATTGTATATACATAGTATTTTTATGTATAGTCTTTACCCCTCTTCAAGAAAACAAATGAACTATGGATTTGATTTAGTTTACTAAGCTGATTCAAAACAACTTCTGTGCAAAATGTTCCATTCTAACTTTAAAATTTCAAATTAAACAACTGTATTGAAATGACCGATAGTAACAGTAATGAATCATCACAACAAAATTTGACACTCTAAACCTAGTTATTTTACTAACAATATGGAAATATAAAAATTTTACATTTCTACATTTGGCGGTAGTCATCCGATTTCGATCCTTTAGGAGGTAATCTTTGCCCTATTTGTGATCTGTAAAAAGTTAATCTCATTTCAGTGACAAATATAAAAGGTTTATAGGTAGTTTGAAGACTGAATTAGCAAACATTTTGCTCTAAGTCTTCAAATGTTATAATCTAAATGTTTAAAAGAAGACAAGTCTCTTGTAAAAATTCTAAGAAAAGTTGTAAATTAAAAATCTAGATATGATTTAAATTGATATTTTGAAATTATATAACAACTAGAAAATTGCCCGTCAAGATATGGTGGATGAAAATTGATTCCACACTTGAACGAAGAAATTGCCTGTTTGGTGACATTTTGACAGTTGACATTTTAAACCCTAACTCCAGTGGATTAACCCTATGGTTCAGTAGATAACGTTCATTGCTGACCACTTTTTCGTTTCTTCATTCCCCTGAAATGAGTCTCACCAGTAAAACAGTTAAGTTACTGGATCCAGTTCAGCCTTGTTACAATAAAGCCTTTTCCTGCATTTTAAACATTACCAAAACATGTTTATCAAATTATCATGGCGTGGAGCGAGTTTCATTGTTGATGAGGTCAAGAGCGTTACTCGATCATTGGCTGTTATATATATGAGGATAAGAACAACAACTATTATTCTTGCATTCGGAGTCTACTATGCTTTTTAACCATGAATGTACAGATACTTATTAAATAATTCTTAAATACAAAGAAGTCAGTAAATAGCTGTCAAAAAATTTGCTAAATGAAGCATATGCACGAATATTATATAGTATTTTATTCGAAAAATGGAACTAGAAGATAGAAGAAAATATATATTTTCAGTTAAACTAATTAATAACTTTTCCTTTTGACCTCGTGAACACAATTCAGTTAGTATTTTAAAATAATGATTTAAAATAATTTCATTGTGAAATATATATGTATCTTTAAACTTATACATCTTTACACATGTGTTAATCATTCCAAATTTAAAACTAAAAAAATCAAACACATCCAAACTTCTTTTTTTAATTCAATTTCTTTGTTTTTTAAACTTTGATATCACTGAAATCAATTTTGTTATATAAGTATTAACCTTTATTTATTCATCTTTTTTTTTTACTACCTCCAGATACATAATTTTTTTTATATAAATCATACATAAAAACGCAAGAGATAAAACATTCGCAAAAATTCTAGTTCCTTTCGGTACATTTTTGCTCAGAAAGAGTGAAAAAAAAAAAAAAATCTGTTACCTTTTGATGAAAATGAACTAATATTCGGAACGAATTTCCAGACATTTGTTTCGTGGTTGTAGAAAGGCAATCTACAACCATGTTGTAGAAAGGCATTTACAACTTTTCTTAGAGTTTTTACAAGAGATTTTTCTTCTTTTAAACCTTTAGATTATAACATCTGATGACTAAGAACAAAATGTTTGCTAATTGAGGCTTCAAACTACCTCTAAACCTTTTATATTTGTCACCGAAGGATGATTAGCTTTTTACAATATATCTAATTTGGGATCTAATTTTAGTGCTGCCGTATTATCACAAATAGGGCAAATATTACCTCCAAAGAAAAAGGGTAGAAATTTAAAATTTTTACTTTTCCGTATTGTTAGTAAAATAACTAGGTTTAGAGTATTAGATGAATGCTAAAAGTTGCGAGCTTCCGCAACACAATGATATAAGTAATTCATCATTGTTACGAATGAAAATTATAAATGAAATAAATTGAATTGATTGGTTAAAAAATGAAATGATATTATGCTATTTTTGTCTGAATAAATTTTTAAATAAATGAGAAACGCATAAATGAGAATGCATAAAATTGCTCGTATTGTTAAAAAGAAAAGAAAAAAAAAACCTTAAAAAAAAACTGCAATACAACCTACCCAGTGGGGGTTGGCTAATTTTTTCTTATGTGTTTATGATTTTGTTCCTGATTTTTCCCTTTAACTTTGGAGGAAAACATTCGTGCAACCGACCCATACCTCTGGCAGCGATAGAGAAAGTGGATGTGCGACCTAACAGAGTTTTGCACTATCCACGACTCTAGGAGCCTTAGGCACCTTCTAAAAAGACGGTTCTATATTACAAGGGCGGCTGACCCCACTGTCGCTTTCCTCTTTGTATGACCTTCCCGCAAAAACATTCCTACAAATTTCCTGTCTCCGACATTTTCATTATTGATGACTCTCATCAAGCTTTCGTTAACAATAAATGTTTGCTTACGAGCTGCCGGCGATTTCCTTGCGGGGAGGGGCACTACGATAATGTCTCCTTTTTCGGATAGCTGCTGGCGATTTTCTTGCGGGGCAGGGGACTAAAAGATAAAATGTCTCCTTTGGGCAGGTCTGCGACGCGTACCACGGGTTGAAGACTTCTGTCGCTCCCCCCCCCCCCCCCCCACTCCCAGAGGTTCTGTTGTTCCGAACTAAACTGAACGTGAGATAGTTGTCGCTTAATGAAAATATTTAGGACAAAAGAATTTTTCATTTAAATTTTTTTGGAAAATTCTGTTTAAGTAAGTGCAGGGGGACAGTGACCTATCAGGAAGGGGGGGTCCGGACCCCCTGGACCCCCCCCCCCCCCCCCTTGGCTACGTCCCTGCTTGAAGTGAGTTCCCTTAACATCGGAATGTAATTCATAGTTTGTATTTTTATTCATTCAAATAGTTTAATTTGGGAAAAAGATTTATTTCTACACAAGTTTCTTACACATTCATAAAATTGTTGATGCAGTCTGTTGTGTTCGTGAGTTGCTGTGTCATTTATGGAAATGAAAAGAATAGGTCCCATTGCCTCGAAAAGTTGGACTGTATAAATGATCGATAATTGGCATAATCCTCAAAAGATGGCGCTACTAGTTCAACTTTATAAACACGATAACGAGCGATTTATTAATTACATAATTTTATTAGAAATCGCACGGTTAAGTGTTTTGGCAGGAATTATATTTCATTTGCGTCTGGAAGGTAAAAAAAAATATTAGGATGAGCTGTTTTTTACTTGTTGTTTTTACGAAGAATGAATAGTGTAAAATATAACAAAAGAATCTCGCTATTATATGTGATATTCCGTAATTTATTATTTTGCAAAACGAAATGGAATCTTACGTAATAATCGGGGGGGGGGGTGAAAAATCTTAAATACCCTTACATAGGGGAAGGGAGTCGAAAATTGCCAAATGATCCCTACGTAATTCATGAATGACTCCCTAAGCGTTTGGTTTGAAACTTCGGGGTTCAAATCAGCAGTTGGAAGCTGCTTTGTAATTTTTTAGCTTTGAGAGTGCGGCACGGCAGTAATGTTTATGCATCTGAATTGGAATATTAATTTAATTTCTTCAAAAATGCAATCGAAATCATTTGATAAAAATTAATCAATAATACCCATATTTACTTAACAAGAAGAAACTACCGTTTCACCTGCTTTCTCGTTTTCAAGATTTGTTGGGAAAAATTCTGAGTATTATTTCTAGTACTGATTAAGACTTATAGATGGCAGCACTACTTACCTGAAGTTATGTTTCTCCGTTGAAATAAAATTTATGTTTTGGAAAATCGTTTTTTTTTTGTCGATGTTAAAAATTTAAAGTGTTTGAAGCTTTTCATATAATTTTTTTGGAAAAAAATTCTGCACATTGATTATTGCGGGGACAGGCAAAGTGAGAGCTAAACTTAGAAAAGAGGAAGAATTAAGAGAGAGTTTTTTGATGAACAAATTTGAATATGAATATTGGTTTAATTAAGTATGCAGGAATGTGAAGAAAAAAAAAAGCTCCAATAAGGATACATAAAAAAATATTTACATTTGTGTCAATTATTTCTCATAAATAAATATTTAAATTATTTATTTATGAGAACAAGATGTGACAGCATTATCTACCATGTCTGCTGAACGTACAGCGAACCAGTCCCGTCAATAATAGTTTCTACGACTAACTAAATTAAATGAATTGATTATTTCAGAAAGGGCGTAAGTCCTACAGGAATCCATTGGACTTACGCCCTTTCTGAAACAATCGATGCACAGAAATATAAATACTTTCCCGAAGGCTACGTTTTACCTATAGGCTACTTTCTGCTACAGCAAATGGTTAATAAAAAACTTCGAACTATAACGACAATTCGAAAAAAGCATCACAAATTAATTTTTAAAGGAATGAAAATATTTGAAATAATTCGACAGGACGACAGTATTTAAGGTTTATGCATGTGAAAGAGAAGTGGAAAAAAATTTACAATTCAGATAAACTATAAACTATGATCCATTTTCGTTTGCTGAAACCTCCCGCCAATTTGCGCTTGGTCTGCTACAGTTTTATTAAAATAAGGGTGTGATGATATAGGCCCAGGGATGATGAATAAGGGCCCAGATGTGAAAGGATGCAGATTGGAAATGCAAAAGAACGTGTTCAGCAGTATCGTCGAAAAAGAGAGATAGCAAGTGCAAGTAGGAAGTGTCCGTCCTCAACCTTTTCATATTTCCTATATCCTTTTCAAAAATGGAATCGATCCCGAATGCTAGTTTTTCCTTTAGAAATTAGACATTATAGATGGCGCTGCACTCTCTGGCTAATTGCTGCTCAAAGAAGTAAAACTGCTCAACTGTACCAGTTGACCTGTCCAAAGAGGCATTTTTTTTTTTTTTTTTTGCCAGCGCTAAATTGAAATGTTTTAACTGTTTGTCTAATTTCTTAAATCACCACAAGATGCCGTACTCAAGCTGTAGAACTGCTAATAGGTGTCAATGATTCAGCAAAAAGGTGCTGGGAGAGTGGACTCACTTTGGTAACTCTTGATTTAAGTCATATTTCCAATCTGATATGGTAATATATGTTCTATAGTAAGTTTTGCTATAACACGAGACAATCCCCCGCCCCCTCCCCCCAAAAAAAAGAGTTGACTATCAGAAAGCAAATTTTTTCGAGGACACTATGAGGTTAGTTCACACAACTTTGCTATGCACTCGAAGCTTCCGTAAGCCATGAAACCATAACCACATAACTACCAATACCAGGTTTGCCAGATTTCTGAAATGTTCAACCGGAACACCGGAACCTCCCCCTCCCTCGTTGCGAGTATTCAAAAGGGAACTAGGGGTGATATTGAACTCAAGTAAAATTTTTTGAAGACCGCGTGAAATTTTCAGAAACTATGGGGAAATCGATCCCCCCCCCCCTCCCTCCTCCCCCGCGTAAAAATTTTTTCACGCGACGACACGTTGTTCACGTAAACAAAAATTTTTCGGATCACAAACACCCCTAAAAGGAACACACCCTTGGCTGATTTTTAGCATATTTTAGAGGGTAGTTTATTCCCAATGTTATGAATAAATACTAATTATGAGCCTAAACCAGGGGTAATAATAAATGACACAAGCAGATAAATTTAAACATTTTATTTCTCAC
The DNA here is from genome assembly GCF_026930045.1 of Uloborus diversus. NCBI lineage: Eukaryota > Metazoa > Arthropoda > Arachnida > Araneae > Uloboridae > Uloborus > Uloborus diversus. The sequence goes on from NC_072737.1 coordinate 93,907,954, forward strand.
ATGTTATTATTTATTAGTTGCTTTAGTAAGAAGAAATACTTTGAACGAGGGATAAAAACTTGTACAATATTTACATAGGTTTATCATTCGCTAGGACCTTTTTTAGAAAGTCTTTTTTAGTTTTAGTGTTGTTGTAAAATCTTCACAAGCTGATTCGATATTAATTTTGCAAGTCTATGTTGCAAATGACAAAGTAATTATCCAAAATAATCTTTCACAGTTATTTTTAGATTTTTTTGATCATCTAATCAAATTTTTCTTTTTCCGGGACCTCAAGTAAGCTGGCCGGGACACCGGGATTTTCCCTGAAAACCAGGCCTTACCCAGACCTGGTCATACCGGGACGTCTGGCAAGCCTAATCTTAGCCACAGTACCACGCCAATCCATGTTTGCTCGAATTCCAGACCTGGCAGCCTATGATCTTTGGAGATATATGGCATCATACATGAAAATCGTATTTTTTCAGAGTGTTTCGAATCATCTGAAGTGTGACAGACAGTATTGTAGTATTGTCACACAATTGTTCAATTTGAAGCACTTATTCTGGGATTCTTTCTAACTTTTCGCATAATCCTTCACACGTTTTTCTGCAGCATTGGACTACTTCTTTGAGTGGCAACTCCCAGTCTCAATGAAAGCTTCTATCGTTTCTTTGGTCAACGTCTCTACACGATAAGTTGTGCAACTAGGCGGCTAGCACAGGTTGCACAACTTGTACTAGCTGTAGCATTCAGCTATAGCAGTTGCTGTTTTCCAATTTACCTCGGAGAAAATAAACTAATTACAAACTTTATGAGATTGCTTGGAGTTTCTATGACGGTTTTTATTCTTCCTTTTATTTTCTTTACTTTTTATTTTTAATTTATTGGTCTCATTTTCAAGTTATTCTCATGCAAATGGCCGTTACCAAAAGCGAATAAACTTCACCATACTGTTATTTCGTTCCAATACCGATCTGGTTTTCGCTGGGAATTTCGGATACCAACGTTCACTTTTTTTTATAGTAATTGTGAGTGTTGTTGCGGTTATTGCTAAAGATTGTTATAGTAATATTTACCAAAAAGCATTCCCCGCTAAATCACATCATTTGGATTGAAAGACTTTTTTTTTTTTGTTTTTTGTGTTCATTTCCAAAGTGAGGCAAAATTATTTGAAAAATCATGCTGATAAACACTTTTTTTGAATACTGTATTCAGTGACGAATCTTCGACTTTTTTCAAACAGGGGCAAATCTTGAAACTACAACCCTTACCCATCTTTTTCCAAGTTTTTATATTGAGTTTCAACGCATTAAAAAAAAGAAAAAAAGAAAAGAAAATAAATAAGGTAGTTAGCCGTCCTCAGAAGCTGCCGCTTGGCTCAAGGGCTCCGGCTTAGATCCGGAACTGACTGCATGTAGTATACTCTAAAAACAACAATTTCAAAAATGACGAAAAAGTACTCAAATTTGAACACATCGCAGAGTCAAAATATGGCTCCGACTATGTGGTACTCAAATTTGAAACATTCAAATACTCATTAAATACTCAAATCAACATATGCAAAGTTTTTTGAATCTTGTGCTCAATTTTGAATACGTAATAATTTCAAAATCAAGGTTTTGATGTTAGAATGAGTTTTCAAATTAACCGAGTTATGTACTCATTTTTGAGTATGAAATAACTCAGCACACTATTTGAGAACATGGACACTCATATTTGGAACAAAAGTTTTCAAGAAAATTTGAAAGCACGAATGTACTCATTTTTGACACTTCATTTTGCTTATTGTAGGTTTTTAATTCCATGAGGTTTATAATATACTAGTGGTACCCGCACGGCTTTGCCCGTAATAGAAAAATTAAAAGGTCTTTTGGTTCGCCTGTATATTTACAAATAATGTGTGGTGAATTTTCTCGCCAATTGGCTCTACCCATGTTGCAGTTCCACGTTATGATAATTTCGAATCTCGCCAATTGGCTTGTGATCATGTTACGGTTCCACGTTATAATAATTTCGTAATTTACTCGTCCATCTTACGATAATTTTGTTCTTAAAATTGGAATAGAAAAAGAACCACATCGAATTTTCGAAAAATCGCTTCGATGTGCACACCCCCATGCTACAAACTAACTTTGTGCCAAATTTCATGAAAATCGGTTGAACGGTCTAGGCGCTATGCGCGTCACAGACATCCTACAGACATCCAGACATCCTCCGGACAGAGAGACTTTCAGCTTTATTATTAGTAAAGAAGATAAAGATGACTTAGAGGTTTCCTGTTGCATGATGTTTCGAATTTCAATTCAGTAGTTGGCTCCGGAATTGTTTTGTGATATGGAATTTTACATTTTATGGAGATACAGTAAACCCTCAATTATTCGGACCCTATTAAACCGGACTTCGCTTTATCCGGACAGTCATTTAGATGCACATACTGTCTAAACAAAAGGCGAGTTGATGCTATAATTACAAGCAGGTCGTGTTTTGTATTTTGGTAATGTTCTCATTTGCAGTTCTGCATTTCATTGTCTTGAATTCGAAATACAATTTTTACTGTGTACACAGTACAGTAGCTTGTTTATGTACCTTGGTTCAATTTATGGATGATTTTTTAAAAATCTGTACCCTAAATTGGTCCGGATTGATAAGTTTCTTCTGTAATGATGATTTTGTATCTAATTATATATATATATATATATATATATATATATATATATATATATATATATATATATATATATATATATATATATATATATGACGCATTTGAATAAACTAACAATTTGTTCATTCTTTCATTCTACCGAAGCGGGTAGGTAATGTTAAGAAGCACCCCGATCGTCCGTGCGCTAAGTGTTTAATAAATAATGCCCCCTCTAGTTGCCTAGAGCTCATCAATTAATTGAGCGAGAGTGAAAAACTAACACGCTCAATAATTTAGCTGAACTGAATTGGCAACATCAATTGGCGAGTCACGCGCAATCGGGCAAAAGCCGCCGTTTCATTGGTTGAGTGTCCGCACTTTTTATGGAGTCTCCATCACAAAAAAGAGGGGGGGGGGGAATAACTCAGTTACTGGGAACAGGGAGTGTCATGTTTGCACAAAACGTTATTGAACCCCCTAACGCCTCTCCTTTCCCCCTTTCAGAAATAGGGGGGATGGATATTACACTCTTCCAACGCATTTTTAACCCTCCCCCATTTCTATCCCCAGTTCAGGTTTATACTCTGCTGATGGTAGAACAGGATATTCGAAACTGCAAATCGGGGAATGTTTAAAAAATTAACCAGAGCTCGTAGGTCTTTGTCGTCTGAAAGTCAGAGTAACTTTGGTGAACTCATTATTCAAATGATCGAGAAATTCTTACTGCTAAAGTGAGTGGTTTCCAAACTTTTCATAACGAAGCTCCCCTTTTTTCACTCAAAAATTGTTTCGCCCCTCCCCTTCAGTTTCCGTAATCATCTTATTTCGTAGGTGCCATCCTGGAGTTACAATTTATGTAATAGATTAGAAAAAAATTCCATTAGTTTTCGTGCACTAAAATATATTCAATTACTATTATATTATAATATGAGTGTCGATTGTTTTACTATGTCTTACAAATCATACAAAATGACAAAAAAAAAAAAAAAAGTCAATTTTCGTTCAAAAACAATTTGGCTCTAGAAAGGCGCGGTTCATAGCTTGGAATTCACTGGCTCAAGTGAAACCAGTTTCAATCATCATCGTACATTTTATTTCTGAAGGCTTCTTTTTTTTTTCTTTTTTTCGAGAACGACATAACTCTTGCAATATTTTAACAAACTTCACAAGTAAGGCATCATTTTAATGATTTTAAAGAGACGATTCACATTTTGGTTGTTTTCTCGAACCCTGCCCCCGCCCCCCGGCGATTTATTCTGTTTTTTATTACGCATTGCTTCAGTGCATGACATTCTAAAATGGAAAACCCATTGGCTCGGTTGAGTTGAGCGTCGTGCTAGTATTCCGAAAGTCGTGAGTTCGAATCCCGACTGGCCGATATTTTCTTCAACAAAATTCTGATCACATTTACTAAAGTTTAGATACTGCTACCGAAAATTGCATTCTGCCATCTCATTGTTATACACATTTACATGCGTATTCCTAATGACATTGCTATCCCCCCGCCCCATTTGTGAACATAGAACCAGAAAATCGGCTTTTAAAACAAACGGATCCATTCACGAAATATTATTCTCAACTTTATTCATTGTAAACATTGAAAATGAATTAAAGGTGGAGAGAGTGAAGCTTTCAATTTTTGCAGCAAGGACTCCAAGTCACGTAATACGTTTGAAAGTAAAGTATTGGAAGAACTTAGGTCTTTTCCATTCGTTTCACGTAAAACGTGTCTCCCATTCGTCGAAGTTGATTGAATGCAGGCATTGGATTTTGTATTTTTCGAACCACTAAAAACTTTTTTTTCGTGTCAGGACCACGATAATGCTTTTTTGTCACATTTAAATAAACCAGTTACGGAAAAACATATTTCTCAGATCGTTATCATTGCTCACTGCTATATTTCGCATTAGGTTTAAGCAAAAATTGTAATTATGCAAACGCTAAATGCTATTCTTCAAACATATTTGTTCATATTATCTCAAGCAAAATCTTCATCAAGCCCCGTAATAAGAATCATCTTCCCTGTATAAGGGATAAGATGGGGAATAATTTTAATTTTCAAAAAAAAAAAAAAAAAAAACCTCGATATGTCAGGAAATTTTGAAATCATTTTTCTCTTAACCACATGGTCTACAAGTACCGTAAAATGGACAACTTTGTGCCAAGTTGGTAACTATGGACCACTGTTGTGATGATTTCGCTCTCTCGTTGTATATTTTTCGAAACCAAAGAGAAGAAGAAGATTTTTCGAACTTATACGAGTTTCAAAAAAATCGCCAGGTTTTGGGGCCTCGGTAGCGCAGTTAGTTGGCGCGTCATTGTAGTAATCCCGAGGTGGTGGGCTCGATTCCCGCCCGTTGCCCTGGTTGTAACGTCTCTCTCTATGCTGTTAATCCTGTCCTACACCTTGTCCCTGTATTGCGCTATCTGTCATATTGAACGTGAGTTCGCAAACGGGTCCTGTGTGACCAAGTACACGAGCTCGAAATGTATGTTGTCAATAAACCAAAAGCAATTCACCAGGTAGCATAGCCATTTAGGTAACTAAAGACGCCTTGGCAGAGATTGGCATTGTTGTTTGTATACCTTAGATAACTCAGTCATTCTTAGTGCGTGATTCGACTCACTCGTGCAAGTGCTAAAAGTTTGGGCGAAATACAGATTTTTCAAAATCTGGTAAGTTCAGATTTGCTTTACTATTTTGTCAATTACGAATTGAGCTACTTGTTGACTTAAAATGTTTCATCGTTAACACAATCTCAACATTTATCGAAAATGGGAATGTTGGGGTACAACAATGGGACATCTACTTTTCATTGTTTTTTGTGGCTTTGAGCTTCAATTTATTTTCTTTATGGATGCTTTCGTCATATTTTGTGTTATTTGTCGTAGATAATGTGAAGAAAAGACAGAAGAAAAATTTTTATGGTTGACTTGAAGCGTTAGACTTAGTCTAATTTCACCTATTTTATGTGCCTTGAAATGTAATTATTAAAATATGATAATTTTTAAAAATAATTTATTTTGATGAGCCTTTTGTAATGTATAATGTAATGTCACATTTCATTTTTCAAAATTTTTGTTGATCTCGTTTAAAACTTGAAACCTACGTAGTTCGTGAGACCTAAGTACAGGTACCTAGCCTTTAGTTTGTTATATTTTTCTAGTTTTTAAATGTTTCTATGTCTAAACCTAGGTAGGTAATGTAAATAACGTTATTGCAAAGAAGCTGAAGAACAATTACAATGTTGAACTAATTAATCACTGAAGACGTCACGTGATGATTAAACCTTGAAAAATTGAAAAAAAGAATAAAAGGGTATAAGATGGACAAAAAAAAAAATTCTTTTTACAGCTTCAAGCAGAGAGCAACTTGTAGTCTCACACAACAATAGACCAAATCAAGTTTCCAGTGTGTTTTCTATGGATTAAAATGAGGTGGCCCATAGATATAACCCGTAGGGGTACAACTATGGACCACGGGGGGAAAATTCCTCTCCCTCTTCTAACCAACTTAATTGTTTTTTAAACATTTCATTCGAAAGACGAGATGTATAGACACCATTACGAAAGTCCTTGAATTTCTAAAACAAAGATGTACACTGAATTATAACTGAATTCTCATTGAAAACATGGAAAAATGGCCTATAGTAGGACCAGTTTGCGGTTGTTGATGAATCAGATTTGTTGTTGAATCAGTTTTGCAGTTGTTTACAATCCGATTAGTTGTTGAATCAGAATCACACTGTTAATTCAAATATTTGTGCGATTTCCGACTGAAGTATAGAGCGAATCGTTAAGATTTTTTAAGTTATTAAAATATTGTATTTCCTCTTGTTTTGGCAGTATTTCAAAAAGAAAAAAAAAAGATAACAATAAAAGATATATTAAAAGAAAGGGCTGGAATTTAATCACTTTATCAGTTAACTTTTCTCCCCCCCCCCTGAAAATTCTGAGTGGAAGCTCAAACCGTTTCAGTAACCAGACCCTGTTTATCAAGTTAAACTCGTTGACGTTCGATGAAGATCCTGATGAATGCGTTTGAGGAGGATCAACTCATAAGCTTAATTATTCAGATTGAATGGCTCATCATTTCGCTTAAAATAATTACCCATTAACATATTAGTGCGACGCATTATTACGTCGCATTATAGGGAACTCATTTATGCGTTCTGTCGTAATGCCAATAAATGAAAGGATTATAGATGAAATATATAATTACGAAATTTAACTGCGAATTTATTGATGCATTAGATCGCAACCATGGGACGTAGCTGTTTATCGATTACGCAATTCCGATAATCTACGACTAAATTTGAATTGAAACGGTGTTTGTAAAGCATTTAATGGGGTAACGTGTATTAATACATTAATGCTATTATTAAGAATTGGACCCTGGCTGTAGCAGGTTTCGTTCATATTTGAGAATATGATCTAAAAAAAAAACCATGTTGTTCATGCACGTAGGTGTATCCGGAAGGGAGCAGGAGAGGACAGTTGCCCCCCTTCTAAAACAGAAAATATGTTATAAAGTAAAAGGGAAAAACATGAAATTTTCAAAAAATTATATGTTTGATCGTTGTTTCAATTTTTCAACTTATGCATGAGTGTGGCTCTGTAGTAACTTTGAAAGTGTATATTTCATTAAGAGTTCATTGAAAAGTTATTGGGTGTTTAGTTGGTTTACCGTCCCAACGCCGCTATGAAGATAACGCGAGAACAGTGACAGAAACACTTTCCTTTTCTACAGACACCGCACAAAAATAAAATGTTATTTCTTTTGCTACAGTTAGTTGTTACACACGCCTCCCTCCCCATGCATTGTGAAAAAGTTTAATTTAGAAAAAAAACCTTACCCAGGCCCGTCATTTCGAAATTTCCTAGGGAGGGGACAAAGGGTATGTTACGCTCAATACATTTTGTAGGGAAAATTATCATAATACATATCGGGGCTGCCCTCCCCTTCCATTTTAAGCTGGGTGCGCCCTTGCGAATGCATGAAATCAAAATTAAAAACATTTTAGGCAAGCAAACAGAATCTTTTTTGAACCGGGCTGCGGAGTTTGAAGTCGAAGTCATGGAATCAGAGATGAAATGGTTTTGGAGTAAAGGAATCTGAGTCGGAAGTGATGAATTTAACGGTTCTTCATTTTTTTTTTTTTTTTTTTTTCACAAACGCATCATATACTATTATTAAAATATTTTTTTTTAGAGAGAGAGAGAGTAGATTCAGCTTTTGGTTTAGGACGGAGGGAGGAGACATTACTAAAAACCATGAGCACACAAATACGAAGAACTGCAATATATTTGTAAAAAAAGAGAATATACAATAAAAAGAAAGTTCGGGGGGGGGGGGGGGTCGCATCCGGTGGTTTACACTGGTCGACGCTTTGAAATTGTAGTCATAAAATTGTAATCATACACGAGTTTTCATCATGTTTGGGGTAAGGAACGCTTGAGGGATCACTTCCTATGAATTTTTTTAAAATCAAAGTTCTAGGAACGCCACTGTAGGACATCTTTTGTAACATTAGGGATAGGGATGTGTTTCGAGGACTCTCTCCTAACGGTCACTAAAATTTGAAGCTCCCAAAATACATCTTCCATGGTTTCAGGATTTCAGTGGGCAGAAAATTTTCATTATTCAAGTGCCAGAGAGAGAGGAGCTCTCTCGGAAGCATTTCGTAATGAAAGTATCAAAAACGCGATTGCAGGAAATCTTTTGTTACGTTAGAGTAGGGATGGAGTATCAGGGGCACTTCCCGGGAAATTTTTGTCCTTGGCAAATCTAGAAACGTAATTTTTATCGACGTTCTATGATTTGAGGCAGTGCCGATTCTAAGATTTTTCCGAGCCGGGACAAAACCTGCTTTTCCCAGATTTCTTCGACTTTTTATATCGAGGAAGTAAAAAGCATTTGCTAATGTTACATGATCCCATTGTATCTCAATTGACGCAATCAAATTTAACCGATTATTTTATCACGCTTCAATAATTCAGTGAAATGCCTTTTTTTTTGCTATCAATTAGTTAATTCTGCGAGTGAAAATAAATTTTTTTCTTTAAAACTTTTATTTAAATAAAAGCATTGTCTTTCTTACTGTTTTTTTAAATATCTCATAAATGGCGTCACAACAGCCAATCAAATCAATGAAACGTTATGAAGTAGAATAAAGGTATTTTTCAACAATGATCACTTTTTTTTACCTTCAGTTCAGCTTAAAAATAGTTTAAAATTACTATAATTCACGTTCTATTTACTTCGCAAGTTCGAAAAAAAAAAAAAAATCATCCCATGCAGAAAAACCAAGGCTTTCTATTGATAAGAAATTTTTATTTGTTTATGAATTTTGTCATTCACATTGTATGTTTGTCACTTACATTTATGAGCCGAAATTCAGTTACTGGTGCTTTCCGGTTTTCCGAGTAAATTCGAACATTAATTTGAATAGAGAATCGGGAGTTCAGTGAATAAACCTCGTCCAAGAATGAAGTTCTCCGATTACCCCATTTTCTTCTCTTTAAACTGATCATCAGCATTTTAAAGCAAATAATCTCGCTGGTTTAATATTGTTATCTGGCATCCATCAGACACCTGACGCAGGAATTCGAACGTCTGCGTGACAGGCCCATCCTAGTAACACCCCCTGCTGAGAATGCTGCTCGGAACGTCTATCCTCCGATCTTCCCTCTGATCTGCTCTCATCCAGAATATCTGTCGTTTCGGACTCCGTTGATGAGTTGTCGCAAGCTTGCAATTTTCCTAGCACTCGAACTTAGAATTATGGAAAAGTATAAAATGATCATGTAATTGAAGAATAGTTGGAAAATAATGCATACTTGTCAGTGGCGAAACCGAAATTACTTTCTGGGATGAGGGGGGTGGGGGGAGAGATAACAATTCGTCTTTGAACCCTCCTGAGAAGAAAACGAAACTCCCAGCAACCATCATGCGCACAACCATCATTGCCCAACCATCATTCGCACTGAAAAAACCAGAGCTGCGGAGTCGGAGTCGAGTTGATTTTTGGGTAAAGGAGTCGGAGTCGGGAGTCGAAAGATTATAATTCCATATGTCGAATTCGGAACCGGTCATTTTCCCTCAAGCTCCAAAAATCTGGCAGTGCTTGTTTAGCCGGACAGATTTTGAGGTAAAGGAGTTGGAGTCGAGGACTCTAAAATTCCCAGAATCGGAGTCTGAGTCGATCATTTTCTCTCTGACTCCACAGTTTTGAGACAAGCAAGTGAGGTGTCAATCAAAAGTCTTCTTGTAAACCAGGGTCTATAACCTTTCAAGTTCTGCGGGGGTGCACATCTAGGGGGGGGGGGGGGAGGCGTCATGGCGCAGACTGCGCCATAGAAATTTTTAGGGGGTTGTCTTGAGGGATATCTTTCACATTTTAAGGGGGCTTTTGAGGGGGTTATAGTGATATTTAGGGGGTGCACCTTTGCTCTTAGGGGGTGGGCATTCCTGAGCTATACGCTCCCTATTAAACACTGCTATGTGATCACGCTCCCTCACTACCATCCAATGAGGCCAAGACAACATGGCAGTTCGAATTAAAGATTACACTTGGTTAAAAAAGAATAATAACGCTGAAGCTGGATATTGAAGGAAAAGAGGGAATTTCATACACAAAACTAGCATTACTGCTCAGCATATTATTAGAACACGAATGAAACAAATATAGTTGGGGTACACTTGGGTTATAGCTTATAGTTTTGTATGTGGTCAAGATGGATTTTTTCCAGGTTTAGGAGTTTTTTACCGAATGCAAAGGGTTTTTATGGTAGTCGCATGGATTTTCGACGGACTAGTTTCTGGTGTTCCGACTAGGGGTGCGACATAGATGTCGATGTTTTGGAAACATCGATGTTTTTGTTAAAACAACGATGTTTTACTTTCGATGTTTGTAGAACATCGATGTTTTTGTATTTTAATTGAAAATTATAATAAAATTTCTCACAGAGAAGCAACATCGATTGAAAAACATCAATATTTCAAAACATCGATCTTCAAATTGGGGGGGGGGGGGGGAAACGATGGTATCTATAAATTAACTGAAAATTATTAAACTCTCGGAGTCTGGTGCCAGAACTTGCAGTCAATTTCAAGCCTTCAGTTAAAGGAAAATTCTGTACATTACTACGGAGTAAATCAAAACTTAAAAAATTCAGAACAGGTAAAAGTTGCGTTATGGCAGTATTTGAGAGTAATGGTAACTTGTGTCCCATCGAAAAGAATTTTTTCTCCGACTGGTGGGACAGTTGGGGGTTATAATATACTCATCAACTTCCCCCAACAAGTCGTTCCTCTATTACTTACAATTTGTGTTTCATTATGTAGCACTAACTGTACAACACATATTTCTTACTCTTATTAATAATTGTTCGAATTAATTTTGAATTTTTAATATAATTTGCACAACTCCTTCTCATCATTCAACTGACTGTAAGTGCTATGATATATATTTTCTTAGATTCTTTTTTGGCGTAAATTAACTTTTAGTTTCAATCAGTTTGAAAATATTTCCTTGTTACTGTAAGTAGCTTGCATTAATCGTTGCATGTTTTATTATCATTTTTTGTCCTATTATAGTACCAAGATGTTGCGAAATTATTCCTATTAAATTGTATTCATGAGTTGAGGTTCAATATTTTTCAATATATGCGTGGTCGGTGTCGGGTACGTGTTCTTTTGTATTGCTTAAATTATATATCTTAATATATGAAAATCTTCTGTGCGGACGAATGTCACCATAAGGCTTTTAAACGGCTGGACCGATTTTGATCAAATTTTTTGCGTGTAATTAAGTTGTGTCGAGCATGGTTTAGAAGCGCGATGGATCGAATCGGAAACGTTTTTGTTAATTAATTAAGTTAAACATTTGATGGTTATATCTCCAAAATGATTAATATTTATTTTAACCTGTTGTTGAGCGAGAACTGAAATAAATATTTAATCGGTTGCCAAAGGGCATTAAGTAAGCCAGCTCTGCTTTTTGCAATGAAATTTCCTACTGTGATATGTCAATTGAGGAAGTGAGAAGCAAAGCGATGCAAGTGGACTTTTTTAGGTTTCGAGTAAAACGCGTTTAAAGATCAGATCCTAGATAGGCTTTCATTGAATTTTTTTCTAAATCATGCTGTACAGCAGCACCTACCAGGACTACTAGTACAATCTCTTGCCCCAAGACAGAGGAGAGGTTCACCTACCATTTGTACTGGTCATCTCCAAATTTTTACTTATGCCACTTGCATTCCTTTGCTTCTCACTACCTCAATTAAGAATAGATAAAACGTAGAGAGAGAGAGAGAGAGAATGAAGCCTTCATTAATTGAAAGCTACGATTTTACGTCCGGAGATATATTTTAAAGTAAAGTACTGGAAGCTTCACGCAAAATGTGTGTTCTGTCGTCGTAGTTGAACCATTGTGACCGGATCAGTACTTTAGGTTTTCTTAACCAAATGATCAGAAAGAATATTACCTAGCAACATTTGTTTTTCGGCTCTAATCCATCTGAGTTTTGTCACCAATGTCAAGAATACTTTAAGGATTATCAAACTAATCAGTACATTATTAAAGGAAAAGATGATGGAATTTAAAGACGAAACAAATTTTATTTTCGTCCAGATAAATTACAACAGGGTAGCTCTGTACACAAAAGATCAGTGCAGTGGAAGATCTTTATCTTTGGTGGAAAGAACAAATTAGGCAATATATGAAGTTTTAAAAAATTTCGTTCAAAATATCGGACCGCTAATCGGTCGGAGTTAGCTTCGCTCACTGATCGGCTAGATTACAGTAACGTGGTGGCTTGGCGACTTTGGCTATAAACAATAGAGTTGCATGATCATTTGATAACATTTTAAAGCTACTGTTACTGTAATTGTATTTTTTGTTTATTTGGCGAAATATTTCAAATTGCAAAGAATTGTTTTTCGTTTTTAAAGAGTGTTTAATCATTTTAGTTGAAGAACGTGTTTATTTTACATCGGGAGGGGGGGGGGATGAGTGATTTTCGCTTATTTAGAGAACTGTTTTTACCTTTATCATTTTTTTAAAACAATATCCTTTCAATTGTTTTATTCTTTTTCGTATAGGGGATGTTGCAGCGGCATTTCCCGTTTGTTCTAGATAGGTAGTTAGTTTTTTCACTTAACATCTGTGGACGATTTTTATCCTTTGAGTATGGCTGAAGGAGCAAACCGTGAAATCTATGAAGATCTTTCAAGTTACAAGATAAAAAATCGTAAATAAAGCAACTGCTCAGTGGGCATTAGATAAATCAAACTGTAATAAATATACGCATCCTGACACCAAGCAGCCTAAAATATTCACTTTTTACGTATTTGTTTCAACAAAACGGTTCAAACACTTGATTGTTTACTGAAATTTTTTAACTTTTCAATTTACAAAGTTTGAACAGAACAACGTCTGTCGGGTCCTCTAGTATGTATGTATGTATGTATGTATGTATATATATCATTTAAAGTCTCACTCGTAAGTGGCACACTAGCAAGTGAATGAAACAAAAACAACAAGAAACATATAAGAATAATAACCGTATAAATTGAAAAACTATGCGAAGTTGAACAATATGAACTTTAGAATGGGCAGTAACTGCTACGTTATCAAAGAGCTGAAGCAGTTGGCATAATACATTAATTTGCAGGTTTCTATAGAGGTCGGTAACGTACATGTCATAGTGCATTTGCATTCTTATCATATTATTAAGTATTAACTTGCCAGATTGAATGTGATAAATTTATTGAGTATTAACTTTTTATAAAAATCGACGAGTTTTTTTAAATGCTGACATGTACAAGTCCAACCCCCCAGCTCTGACCTGCAAAAAGAGAAAGCAGTCAACTTACCCATTCTGATAGAAGAACGAAAACTCCAAGAAATCAGTCATCCATTTAAACAAAATCCAGTTTCATTCCAGTTCCGACAGTTGACCGAAGGCTCAGCATCCAAGAAACGCCTCCCTTGCATAAGGTTTTAAGCGTATCCCATCATTCATGCCTACAGTGGACCTGTTGCCATTCGCAGTTATTTGGGCAGAGACTATAGTTTTCGATTTTTTATAAAAGATTTCTTGAATAAATTAAAGTAAAAGAAGGTAAAGTTGGCAGGATAAAAATTGTAGTAGTATAAATTTGCAGCAAATTTAAAACATTGTTTGCTTAAATGAACGTTGTTATTACAAATCCTAAAAAATCTGCTTAATTGTTCAATTATTATATTTATAAAAACTTTTTTATGTAGATTGCTATACCAATGTGGCATACTATTAGTGAAAAAATTGAAGTAATCTCTTTTATCGTAGATATCGGTGATAAGCCCAGATTTATCAATTTTGAAAGAAATGTCCAAAAAATTAGCGGAATGTATGTCATCATTGGCTTTGTTTAATTGTAAGCTTTGTGGGTAAATTAGATTGAACTTATCTTCTAAGTTACTATTGAGGATCAGAATGTCGTCGATATACCTAAAAATATTGTATTTTTTGTTATATTGAACCGTGTATTTGAATTCGTAGAAAAATAGATATAGATTTGCAGCCGTGCTAGAGTAATTTGTGCCCATTCCAATTCCATGAACCTGTTTAAAAATAGAATCATTGAAAGTAACGAAATTGTTGAAAAAACAGAAGTGGCAGATACTGTCGAAAAAATTCTTATCAATTCCAAGCTCCTCAGCAATATGAAAAGTATCAAAAAGTTTTAATAGAGTTTTGTATAAATCATCAATAGGAATGTTGCAAAACAAATTTTCGAAGTCAAAAGTATGAACAGATTTGGGTGTACATTGTAATTTTCCAATAATTTCAAAGCTGCTGTCAATACTCCAGAAGTAGCTAGTATGCATATATTTGTTTTTCAAGAAAACATAAATTTGTTTTAAAATTAGTTGCAACTTAATGTTGATGTTTCTACCGATACTTCCAGTTGTTGAGCAAGTGAAACGGAATTTAATTGGCGTTTTATGGAATTTGGGTGTCATGAAAATAAAAGGCAGAGATCGACAATTTGAAATGGGAAAGTTGTAGGAAAACTTGGAGTTGCAGAGTTTTTTATATGCAATGAGCTGCTTTAGAATACTATCAGTGCTGAGGTTAGAATTGATATAATAAAACGAGGAGTTGAGTTCTTGCAAAACGCTGTTGATGTAAAATTGTTTACAGATGATAGCATAGTTGTTTTCTCTGTTTTGTCGATTGGAACAAAAGTAAAACTTTATTTCAAATTGTTTATACATTCGATGTCTTCTTTTTTCAAATTTTGGTAATTGTATTCATTGCTGTTGATTTGTTTCGTGAAAAATGCTTTAAACTCTGCAATTAACTGATCTTTCCATTCCTGGAAAGCCTCAAAAAATATGAAGTGTGAATATGCAGCTTTCTTAATAAATTGTAGAACGTTTTCCCTAAAAACAAAAATTGCTTTGTGAAGTTTGCAGGTATTGTTCAGTCTGAATTTAGCACCAAAGTTCATTAAATATCTTATATTTAGGCTTGCAATGATATTCAAATTACCAGTGATAACATGTTTGTGATCTGCATTAATGAAGTTTTTGAAATTGACATCGTTACATAAACATGGATTGTCATCACCGGGCGAAAAAGCAACATCACGGTAATTAAAGATTCTTTTGCAGAAGGGCTTAGAATATTTAAAGGCAGTTATGATGTTCTTATTTTGTATAGGAAAACAATATGACAACTTATTTAAAATTTTATGAAAAGGAATATTCTCAAAGCTTTTTTGTTGAAAAGAAATTGTGAAATAAATGTTTTCTTTTGTCGTAGATTCAAGCCCTATCCTAAAGTTTATCAGATCAGAAATTAAGTCTTTGCATTGATCATTAATGAAGTCAAATTTAGAAAGATACTGTTTTAGTTTTCTAAGAGTAGCAATTTTATTTTGAAAATACTGTTTTTAAGATGTTTGACGTTAAAAGATTTTAGAAATGTTTCTTCAACATCTTTGCATCAAAGATTAAGGTTTATACTGTTGATATATATATATATATATATATATATATATATATATATATATATATATATATATATATATATATATATATATATATATATTAGGGTGCATCATTTGCCCGACTAGTCTAAAATTGTTTTGTCCCTAATTTAAAAATGTTCTCATACCACTAGATAGTATTCCTGTAAATTTTTATGAAAATCAAAATTGATTTAGGTATCCCACTTCAAGCAAGAAGTTTCTTTTTTAAGGTAAATGAACAATTATAACATCAAAAGTAACTCAAAGTACAATACTGGGAAATAATTTTTAAATTATTTAATTTACATTGTACCAGTGCTAACTTCAACTCTGTTACCATTTTTTCAGTAACGTTCCATAACATTTTATGTAACTGTAAATTTAGGTTCACTATTTGTTTTCAACTTTCTACCATTTTCTTCTATCATACAACTGCTAATGCTAGTTCTTTAAGTTTTCTTCTTGTTATTCTATGCATATGTGTTGTAAACCACTTAAATAAGTTGATCTATACTATTTTAATTCATAAGGTCCATGAATTTTCAAAAGTAACATATTTTGAAATTTTTCAATAAACATGAGTAAATCAGCTGCTGTTGAATCAGTGACATTTTCTCCACAAACAAAGCCTTGTTCATCTGTACAAAAGGTAGAAGTCAAAACCAGACAATCTTCAATGGTATTTGAACTTAGAATAACTCAAGAGGACTCGGAATTTAAAGGCTCACGTTTACCCACTAGCTTGCAAGTGTTTCGCTGCTTGATGTATCATATTGAGAAAAGTGCCGACAGAATCTTACCGAATGGGAGTCTTCAAAACTTGTCTTGTCAAAAATATTTGATTTCTATGCAAAAGCAAACATTCCAATGATTACTGAAAGTAAAGCCTGTGAGAAAATACTAAAACTTCATGAAAACAACACAAAATTAAAAGCAATTCCTCTTCAAGGAAGAAATACAACAAATTCCATTAATAAAGTAAAGAAAATGGAAGAATTAGGTAAAACATTTTCATTATGGCCTAAAAATGTAGAGTGCCTTATAAAAAATCCAGAAGATTTAGTTTTTCTTCAATCTATGAAAAGTGATCATCTAGCAACCTTTGGCTCACACGATTAAATATTACACTGAAACATTACGTGTCAGGAAAATGAGTGAAATATCAAAAGCAGCATTTTGTGAAAAAATAGCCAAGGAAACAAGGAACATCAATACAAGTTTCAATTCAGCTATTATTGATGAAATTGGAAGAGATGAAAATAGTGATGAGACAGATACAAGTGATGAGACAGATCAGAGATATCAGATTTATAATGCTCATAATACCAGAAATAATCACCGTACAATACGAACTGGTACATATGCTTTTATTCCACATGATATTATAAAACGACCTGATATTATATCATTAGCAACACGTTTAAAATCACACCAGCACAGCAAGCTTCATACACTAAATTTCAGCATCATATATAACAACAGACAGAGCAAGACGATCAAGTGTCAGAGACATTGTCAAAGCTTGTAAGGATCAATGGAATGGTTATGATTTTGCAACTTTGCACTGAGATTCTTAACTCTTACCAACTTTAACAAATCAAAATATTGAAGAAGAAAGGCTTGCAGTTATAGTGCCTATATGTTGCTATTGTAAAATAGCCTAATTCATATGAAGTTAAACTTCTTGTTCTTGGTATAGCAGCATATCTAATAGGAACAGGCAAAAAAAAAATGGAGATATTATTGCTAATTTAACAGCTAATTTGCTAAATTCATGGAACTATTCTGACTCAATAGTTAATAAGTCGTTTATCACAACTGCTTCTAATACATGACATATAACTGCAGCATATGTAGCTATTCAAGAGTGTTTGGGTAAAGCTCTCCTGTGGTCAGCTTGCCGTCACCACATTGGAGAAATTATATTGTCACAAGTGTTTGACGATTTAAAAACTGAAGTATCGAATCCAAGAACTACCAACTGGGACAATGACTACACATCATTAAGTTTTAAAATGTAGAAACTTTGTTAATTTTGTCACTTTAGTATATAGCTCATGGTGGATGATGTGTACTTCTGTCTTGGATGCACCATGGAATGACTTGCAATTCTTTCATTTACTTATAAAATATAGCATTATTAATTCAGAAATTTCTGGAAGTGCAATAAATGCTTTTAAAAATCACCTTTGGTATCTGACAGAAGAAACTACCTCTAGCACTTTGGAGTGATTAAGTGCCCGAAGCAGACTGACGTGCTCTTTCTGACAGTATATTAGCCGTAAGACCATCTAATCTTTCTAATCCAAAATACAGATTTGGTATGGGATTTGGAAAACCAGTTTCCAACAGAAATTCATTTTTCTTCAACACTGTCTGATTTTGTTGGCATTGATTCCTGGTTTTTATTTTTAATTTTGAAGTTAGATTCAGAATTCATGGTGAAAGATGTTAAACATTGGCCAAATTGTATTTCATATCAGACTTCAAAAACTAATTTGAAAGGAATAAATGTAGTAAACGATTGTGCTGAGCGAGGAATAAAGCTGACCAAGGACTTTTTAATATCAGCCAAAACTGAAGATACTTACCAGAATATATTACAAGTAGTTGAGCATGATCGAAAACAACTGCTAAATCTTCGCAAAAGGAGGAAAATTGATTAAAAGCTAACTTTTAAGCCAAACTTTAATATTTAACAAAGTAATATTTTGAAATATATAATAAATTAGCTTCAATAAATCAAATAATTCTTTCACTAATTAAATAAATGTAAAAAATTGCTTAGTGTGTTATTTTTCTGAGTTTTCATAACTTTCAATTGTCAGGTGGCATACATAGATATTGTTCAAAGTGGGAAACATTTCACATAAATTATTAATTTTGTATGTAGAATAAAAGTAGCTTAGGGACAAAGCATTTGTAAACGAAAAAAAATTTGATGGGGCGTATGATGTACCCTAATATATATATATGTTGAACTTATTATTGGCTTTACTTAGGAATTTCAAAATAATAGCTATAATTTAATGAATCGACGCAACGCCGAAAGAATTCACGTATCCACTAAGAAACATTTGTTAGAGATTATCATATATGATGTAAGTCTGTAGTGTAGTATATTCAAAAATGTATGCTATATATTGATAAATAGAGCGATGTTTAAAAACATCGAGGTTTTAAAACGTCGATGGTTTTTTGGCCGATGTATCAATACCATCGATGTTTTGCCATCGATGTCGCACCTCTAGTTCCGACTACTAACATAGCCTGTAAGTGTGAAACGAAAGTCCTCCGCTGCAAAGAAAACAGAATCAATTTTTTCAGTACCAATTCCTTCCATGAATGGCTTTGGTCATCAACAATACCCTGATGATAACTAAATCATTTAATTGCTTCAGAGATCTGAACAATTGCTCCTGAGCTCTGCATATGATAGGAGATCCCGCATCAGTTTTCAGAGCCCTCATAAAAAAATCCATCTGTGATGCCAGATTTCTGACCCTTTGAATTGACGTCGACATTTTTCTCTTCATATTATCCATATCGTGCTGGCCCACATAAAGCCCACTTCTCCGGTCTCCAACGTTTCCAGTTCCCCGAAAAAGAGGTATGAAACTATAGAGGATTGTCTTTACTAGGTGGAGAAACATTCATTTTTACTTCCCTTTACAAAAAAGGAAGTATTGTATTCGCGAAAAAATTTTCACTCAAAAATCAGCCTTAATTTCCATTTTTTTCACTCCCGAATGAATGTTGAGATTTTTTTTTTCGACTCGACCATACGTGGATATATACCTAGGAACCTACAGGCACCCGAAATAACCATTTTGATGACCCCCGAGTTAATTACAACGAGTTTTCTCGTGACGTCCGTATGTACGTATGTATGTGTGTATGTATCTCGCATAACTCAAAAACGGTACGTCCTAGAAAGTTGATACGTTTGGTACGTAGACTCCTAGTGGGGCCTAGTTGTGCACCTTCCCTTTTGGGTGCATTCGGACGTTCCTAAGGGGGTCTTTTGCCCCTTCTTTAAGGGAAAATCATCGTTAATTTCGATGTAAACTCAAGTGGTGTTATAATTTGTCGGACAATTGGCAATATATTGCCAGTCTTTTGATTGTCAAGTTTTGTCGCCAACTTGGCGACAAATTTGGCGATTTTTTTTTAAAATTCGGTTTCAATTTGGCCATTGTTGGTAATATTTAGAGAGTAAACAATTGAATCACATTAAAATTGCCAATAATGGGGAAATGACATTAAATTGGAGTAAAAGGAAGTCATGTGATGCACACGTCAGCTCGTTTATTAAAGTTTTCTTCTACAAGGGCTTCAATTGAACGACTTGAAAAACACTGTTCGATGATGGAAGTTCTTTGATCCTGGCCAAATACCATTTTGACCACTTAAAGCTAAATGAAATTTCAGTGGATATCGGGGGAAAAAAAGGTGTGAAATTTTAAACAATCTAGTGTTTCCAACCAGCCAAATCATTTATATTTGAAATTGATGCTATTTTGAAAATAAAATATTTTTATATCGGACTGTGTGACATTTGGATCTTCCTGTGGCTCGAACTTCTTAAACGGGGCAAGATGCAGCTGAGTTTTATAACAGTGAAAAAAGGACGTGCAACGAGGGATTATTGCTCGAACCTCTTGAAGAGGTCAAAATGCAGTTGAATTTTATAACAGTGAAAATGACATCCAATGTAGGATTGTATACTAGCTCGAAACCTCTTGAAGTGGTCAAGATGTTGTTGCGTTTTATATCAGTGAAAATGACATGCAGCGAGGGATTATACCGCGAACTTCTTGAAGTAGTCAATATGCATCAGTTGGGTTATGTAACAGTGAAAAAGACGTGCAATGAGCTCGAAAAAGTTTCAGAAACGCTGTCCGAAATCGAAGCAGTTTTTGGTCATATTTTTTGAACTCCAGTTTCCGTCACTTCCTTTGGGTCTCCCGCCGCGTTATTTCCTGCATCATCGTCTCTTATGAAGTAATAGGAGGATCATTAGAGCCTTATACCCCGACGGGGTGTCTTCACTTCTAATTGGAACCCAGGGGTGAGATTTTTGCTAATAAGGCCCGCTCCACGGAACGCCCACTTCCGAATGCCTTCCTCGGCGGGATGGTGAGAAAATGGCTGTGCCTCCCTCGCTTCCCATATTCGAAGACGCTCGATATTAATACTTTCTGTCACGCTCAATTAAAATACAGGAAGAGCTTTGATTTAAAAAGTACTAACGGAAATCAGATCTGTTTTTTCTTTTATGGCTTGTTATAAATACGAGTAAGCAGTCACCTACAGCAAAGGCTTGCGTAATAGATCTTGATGTCCAATATGCAACATATGTAACGTCATCAGCCAGTGTTGCATATCCTTTGTAATTGGCCTAACTTCAATCATATTCGGTTAAACTTTTTAAATCGTGTTTCATTCATCTTTGAAAGATTTATTATTGGACACATTCCGTCCGAAATTGTTCGCCTAAGAGAGAGGGGTTTTTTTCTTTTCTTTTTTCAATTTAGTCCTTGTTTGTATATTGTTGTCTCAGTCTCTCCTCTGTTTAGTTATGTACGTTTTTCTGCTGCACAAATTTATTCCACAGTTGATTTTTAGAGTATTTTTCAAAATTTTAAACTTTGGTCAGTGTTATTGAGGCAAAAATTTTCAATTCAACTCATTTTTTTTCAATCGGGGAAATATTTTTTTTTACAAGTATGCATTTCACATATAAAAGAAAAGAAAAAAGAAATTACAAACATAAATATATTTCACCCTGTCTATTTGAAAATCCCTGATTGAGTTGATGGGAGTAAGGCTATAACAATAGTCTGACTAGCTCCCACCACTCAGAAAAGAACTTCATTTAGAGCCAGTTTATAACATAAAATAGAATTAACAAAAAATAAATGCATAAATATTCAAAGAACACATAAATACAACACAAGTAATGCAATAAAGTCTAATTTTATAACGGAATCCAGGTATACTATTACAAATATGCTACTTTATCCTAAATTGACTGCAGTAGAATTGAGTATAAAATTTTTCAGCCTTTTCTTAAACAAATTTCGATTATTAATGGTTTTTAAACAATTGCGTCAGGTGTTCCACGATCTTGGTCCGCAAGAGTAAAAAGTTATACTGTAGAATAAATTATGTCTTTTTCTTTTCAAGCATTTTTATATTTTGGCATCACTTTTTTTGAATTATTATTTTCATTCAACTTTCAAAGTATCGTTTGGCACAGTACACCCTTAAGGCTCTTGCCCCACAAAACCCAATAAAATTAGCCAACCAACTCTCTTCACAGTACCTGATATTCTCGCAGAGTAATGGCAATTCGATTATGAATATTTCATGTCTATAAAATAAAAGCAAACGATTAAAGAGGCTGAATGGCCCTTGGAGGTAGAGATTAAAAATATGTCTCAAATTCGATGATGGTGAATTTAAACAAAGTTCATTGTAGATTGTTTCTACTTACAGTAACATCCAGGCTTAAAAGCACTTACTGCAATTTTGCTATAAATTAATATGTAACTGATTTCCCACTAAAGTTAAAGAAATAAGAAAAGAAAGAATCTGAGTTGCAAATAATTTACCATTGTTTTCATTTTCATTAAGAATTACAGTTTATCTAGAGTGTGACATAAGGGAGTGAATTCAATTTAAATGTAAAGTTGCACGACATTAAACTTAATAGCTTCTGGTTGACTATACAGATATCATTTGGAATTTTTAAACTGCAGCATCTCTAGAGCAAAAGTAAAAATAGGTATTTTAAAACCATTTCTAAGCATATTACGAGTATTGCGGTTAACACCGTGGTACAGAGTGAAGTAAAATTTAATTCAAGTAAGTGAATGATATAATTACGAGAGATAAAACTCGTGGCATTCCCCCACTTCTCTATTAACCCATGATGCTATTTATGTTCACCAAGCACTGTTGATTTACGTTCACCAGATCACTGCAGTACAGACAGAAGTTTTCCATCGGGAGTTTTCATAATAGTCCTTGCGTTAGGTTTTGGAATGGGACTTAAAACTAAGGTCTTGAGTGTTTACCCCTCCACTCTCCGTGGTTTTGTCCCTGATGGGTCCCATTACTTGTAAGAACAGCCTAATAATATTTGCGCAAAATACCCAGTATCTCCATCAACAAATTGAAAAGATTTACAAAGATTTGTAAAAAGTGAAATTTGCTGAAAGCGAGATTCTGCCGCTTATAGGTGTTATAAGCGTACAAGGGTCATTCTCCAGAAAACGTAACTTTTAAACGCAAATATTTTTCAATTTCGAAACCTTTTGTTTTCTTTCTTTTTTTTTTATTCCTGCATGAAAGTGTTATCTACTTGAAGTAACCATAAACAATGGCCCAGCTAAGTTCCAAATATTTTACTCATAAATAAAAAAATTTAAATGCCTTGTTAACGGAAAAAAAAAAACTTTTAATATTTAAAAATTGAGGCCAATTTAATATCAAAGTAGTAATTTTGTTAATTGTGCAAACAATCAGCTATTTTAATGATTAGTGTGAATATCATATTATGTTCTCTTAATTAAAGGCGGCTTAATTACGGCTTAATTAGTAGTTTCAAATGTATGTTAAAAAATAGTATATAGTAAATTTGAGGATAAACTGGTAATTTATAATTTTGGTAGAATGCCTATTATTGATGTATTTCCCCTCCATCAGTTATTTTCTCCTCAGAAATAATGACATTGATAAGGTCTATCACGGAGGTGAGATTCACGGAGGAGAGGATCTTTCCATTAATATTGGCCTAATAGATATATTTTTCATGGAAACTTTTTTTTTTCTTCGTTGCTATGCAATCTGGACATGTTAAGCATATGAAAACATGTTCACTTCTTTTTTTTACATTAATTTACATTCCTGAAATTCAAGTTTACGGAGGTGAGAAGTCAGAATAACCACACTAAGTTTTTAAAGCAAAATCTTCATCTTGCTTTTCGACAAAAATCTCATAAAGTCCACTATGGCTGAAAATAAACAAGAGGGCTCCCTTGTATCATGGAAAATAAAATTTGATGTCATTATTGCCACGTGTTAATGAGGAATGGCATTTTGTTTTTAGGTAACGGAGGTGAGAATTTGTTGTGGGACATGACTCCTTGTCCTTCTAAAACCAACTAAAACACATTATAAAAAAAATTAAATATACTGAAACAATTAGTATTTGAGATGCTTGCGATAGGAATAATGAATAAATAAGTACATACTTTTAATTAACAAGTTATTAAGCAACATAAACAGTCACACAAGGTGTGTGATATGCCACGAATGTGAGAATTCACATGTTGTAAACCAAAAATATACTAAAATAAAAATTATTATAAAATTTTTTTTGCCAGGTTTAAATAGATGTATTTTTCATGAAATTAAAAATCATTGTTAAATGAATTATTTCTTTAAAGTTTTTACTGTAAAAGGCGTGCGACAGAAAAGTTACTTTTTGAAGAATGACCCACAAGTGTGTCTCTCTTTCATTTCAAATATTATCTTAAACTTGAAATTATTTTCACATCATCTCACACTGCGAAATAAAATCCGGAAATACTCTTCCTTCACATGATCATACACAATTCATTGAAAAAGAAACGGCGTTTAAGCTCTATAATAAATATACTCACGAAAAGCGTTTTCACCCATAAAAGGATAAGAACTTTTTTTTCTCTCTTTTTGCCTGAATCCATTAGGTCCATCATTTATAAAACAGCCCCGTAATGCTTTCAGTAAAGATTTTCAACATCTGAAGATAAGATCGGCTTTAAAGAGTTCCATTACGTGAGCCATAATAAACAAATATAGTGACAAACTACTTCGGATAAAATAGACTTAGATAGGAAAAGTTTAGTCCTCATCTTGGAGCGTCGTGTTACAGGACTGGAGCACCGCTTCCAGTATGGGAATCTTATACAGTTGGAGATAAAGACAGTATCTCTTGGATGTTATAGTAAATAGAAGCAGATACACGCCCTTCTTCTGAAGCGGCTTGGTGAAGAGCATGCTCAAGAAAATCATTTCGCAGTGTCTTTGGGGTAAAGGACCGCCACTGAGCGGCTTTGGTCGTGGTATAGCCTTACGTGATAAGGACAGTTTCGGTAGATAGAGCTGATTTGAGGACCTTATGCTCAATCAGTTGAAGTGGGTGGTGGAACTTGTAAAGTTTTTTGCTCGAGATACTGACAGAAGTTATTGAGTTGTACTGAGGATTTTGGATGCAATATTTTTCCTGGTTAATGCAAAAATGCAATGTATGTCCGTGTGCCCTCTTAAGCGTGGTGTAGAAACGCACTAACTAGTTATTTTTACTCATTTATTTTTAAATTTAATTTTTCTTTTATTCATTTATTTTTTGTCAAAGAGCACTTTTAACACAAAACACTTTCAACTTTTTTTTTTTTTTTTAATTAATTAACTAGTGCAATAATCTATACATATAATAAAATAAGATGTTTGTGTGTGTGTGTGTGTGGTGTGCATCTCGGGAAAACGGTAAGGCCTAGAAAGATGAAATTTGGTATACAGGTGCAGTTTTTGCTGAAGATGTGCACCTCGGGCTTCGATTTTTGATATTTTAATTAGAAAAAAAGTTATTTAATGTTTTATGTGATTTTTAGCACTTTTAACCTCACAGACCCCGAACCAACCACGCCAGACGAATATTTTTTTGTACTATAGTGTAGGAAATTAAATTTTAAGTATGATAAATGAAAAAAAATTTGAACATAGAGCAATTTTTGTATTTTTTATAGATTTTTGAAAAAACCTTTAATTTGCATTTTTTTCTGGGATTAATTTTTTTCGAAACCCATCCTGCGAAAAGTATTGAACCCTCAATTCTAAAATTTTAGTTGGTGATAATAAAAACATTCTGCCCCCTTCAGAAGAAAAAAGTTTTTAAAAATACGCAATAGTTTTTTTTTTTACAATCTTTTTAATGCAGAATGTAACGCGAGCTGTTCGCTTGTCGGCTGAGTTCCGAACTTACCTCATCACGTGATCCAACTGAAATCCTTTGCATTCTCTTCACCTTTTTTTTTTTAATTTTTTTGCAAGCGTTACTTTTTGCCACACTACGGGGAACATAGAGCCTTTTTTTTTGCGGGCTATTTTGATTAAATAAATAAAGCCCGCGATTTTTTGCATGATCTGTGTTTTTGTTACGGATTGGCGGTTAGGTTAGGTAGATACAGAGATAGAGATTGAGTGGACAAAAAATGTTTTTTTTTTTTTTCGAATTAATATTTATATAAATAAAAAAAGATTGTTGATTACTGTCAGAGGTAGATATGCATAGATCGTATAGATAGACAGATGGATAGACAAATATAGAGGTCGATATAGTAGATGGACAGCAAGAAAGAGACATGCCCGTCATTTAGAAAACTTTAACGGGATGTCAAAGCCCCCCCTCCCCCCCACACACACCATGACTTTGAAAAAACAATGCTTTCACATAAAAGTGGAAGTGCTTTTTGTTGTTTTCCGACAAAATTTGCATGAAGAGTACGCCGTTTGTGTCTCCCCTCCCCTCCTTTTAAAGTATTCCAAACGACGGAACTGGAGATAGGTCTGGAAAATATTTTATTCAAACTACTAATGATATAGATAGATATAGATTGATTGATAGCGACACAAAATTTATTTAAGCAGCCGCCGAAGGCGGCAACATTGGCGTAAAAAGGCGAATGATAATATTGATACATAAAGAAAAACATTGATTAATACCGTCGCTAAATTGTCTAAGCAGCCGCCGAAGGCGGCAACCTTGGCGCGAAAAGGCGAATAGTGTAAAAAGGTGGACCAGCTGGTCGCCGAATGCGGCTAGTAAATAAATAAAACCTTTGTGGTATAACGTAACAATAAAAAAAAAATAAAAAAAAAAAAAAAGCAGACGCGTGTTACGGGGTTTCAAGGAACTCCTTTTTTAATTCAGAAAGGTGTAAGCTTTTAGACGTGAAGTTATCCATAAGCTCACATCTTTTTGCATTGAAAATGGGGTTCCTGGAACACATATCTGGAATGTTTTGCACATTAGTGTCTTTAACATTGGATTTTTGCATTATAACTAGTTCAGTGTTTCCTAACTTGAGGCCGCGACGGCCTGATCGGTAAGGTAAGGCAGGGCTTCGCAACCGGTGTGCCGCGGCACACTGGTGCGCCGCTTCAAGGAATCCAGTGTGCCGCGGTATTTTCGTAGTTATACAAAAATAAAAAGGCTTGACGTATTTTATTTTAAAGTTACGACCGAATAGCGTTTGTATCTTTCTGTAATTTCTCAATTCACCCTGTCGATCATGTGCAATAAGACATACCCGACAAGGGGAGGGATGGGATTTGTTGCCCCACCTCTTTTAAATTTCTTTGTGATCCTATTACTTTCAGTTTTTGAAAACGGATTTCAGTTTTCACGAAACCAACTAATTATACAGATTTTGTTTCTAAATTTTTCGCAAATGGGAGTGTCGCCCTCTCCCTCAGGAAATTTAGCCCCAGCTTTAGCTTTTGTTTTCCTCTTTTCCAGTTCCGATACTAATTTCCTTTTATCGTAGTTTCTCAAAGCTCGGTTCTGAGACTTAGTAAACTAGAAATTAAAACCATACACTTTTTTCCTCCATCGTGAAACTCTCATGGCAGAAATGACCAGATGAGCTAAAATCGTGAATTTCATAAAATCGAGGCCGCGTAATTCTCGCCTTTTCTCCGTACTTTGTGAAGAAATGAGAGCGGATCACCACTCCGTACATCTTCATATAGAGATTCGCTGGCTTTCGCGTGGTGTGGTACTATCAAGAATTTTTGAATTGAAGAACGCGGTACGACAGTTTTTGATTTTAAAAAACGAAGTGCAGTACGGCCAGTTTGTTGCAAGACAAATATTGACTGGCAAAACTAGCGTACATGGCTGACATTTATGAAAACCTTAACGAATTGAATCGGAAAATGCAAGGACAAA
Source organism: Uloborus diversus (assembly GCF_026930045.1). Lineage (NCBI taxonomy): Eukaryota > Metazoa > Arthropoda > Arachnida > Araneae > Uloboridae > Uloborus > Uloborus diversus. The sequence continues at coordinate 93,935,605 of NC_072737.1, forward strand.
GAGAAAATTCGGGTTACATTATGGACAAGTCAAACGGGTTCAAATCAAAAATTCAGCTGTGGAGAGAAGTAGTAGTTCGTGGCTCCTTGGACATGTTCAAACGGACCGTCAACATGGTCTGTAATGGTATGTCTGCAATGGTCCGTTCGCCCATGGTATGTGAAGAAAATGGCATCGAAGAAAAGCTGCTGAATGTGGTGGCAGAACATTTAGTCATATTTCAGGACAAGTTTAAGCACTATTTCAAGAATCGTAATATGGAACAGTATGACTGGATTCGTGATCCATTCTCTTCATCTGCGGATGCATCAGTTAAACACCTTTCTTTGAAGGCGCGAGAAGAATTTATGAACCTCAAGAGAGACCGTTCTCTTAAACTTAAATTGAGCTTCATGCCTCAGGGCGAATTTCGGTTGCTAGTTAAAAATTGAGTATCTTACTATCTCTTGTCTTGCTATTGATGTGTTGCTACCATTTTCAATTACATATCTTTGCGCTCAGCCTCTCAGCTTTCGCACTTATAAAAAACAGTAAGAGATCATCCTTAAAGAGCCTGGATCAAGAACTTCGTGTAGCTCTTTCCAGTATAGAGCCGAACATCAAACGTCTTTGCAAAAATTAGTGTCAAACGGAAGTTATGTGCTTGGTTTTAATTTCTTGCTTGCTTCTTTCTTGAAACATTATTTGATAAATCGTTTAACTGCAGTGTGCACTTTAATGACATGTTTGACAGAAATGCTTTGAAACATATCAAGTATAATTTTCTGTTAAGTCTGATATGGGTAGTTTTGTTGTTTATTATCAACCTCAATAAATTCGACGTATTTCTACTTTCTAAATACATTTAAATATACTACGTTTGTTATAATTGTTTTATTCGTATGAAAAAGTCCTCCCCCTCCCCCCGTCTTTTTACCAGTGAATGATAAATATTTCTATATTACCATTGCGAAATTAAGTTCAGTGTGCCCCGTTGATCTAGAAATTTCTCAAGTGTGCCGCAAAGTAAAAAAGGTTGAGAAGCACTGAGGTAAGGCATCGGGCCTTTAAGTGGATGGTTGCGGTTTCAATGCCAGCCTATGGAAGATTATCAGTGTTCGCTAATGGAGACTGGGGCACGTGAAGAATAGTGGTCACAAAGTTCTCCAAGTGCCCACTCCAAACCAATACCTTGAACCTGGAGTTGCTTGGCTCCTGGTCTGGATCAAAAAAACAGAGCACTCCCCATCCAACCGGTTAAACCTCGTATAGTATTTTTAGCCGTAAGTTACCGCCCCTAAGCCAGGGCTTAAGGCAGAACTACATGCAATATACCAGGCTTATATCATGCCTAACGAAAGCGGTAAAAATCCGTGCTTTGTGACGACAGACTTAATTATGGAGATTTACAAAATAGAGTATTAGCAAGTGTGCTAACATTTGTATCCAAAAAGTATCCGATGTGCAAGAACAGTGAATAAATGATGAACAAAAGACGCTCGAACTTGAGAATTCATCTCAAACACAAACATGTTAAATTTCCACCATTGCAATATTTTCGCGAACCCCAATTGTACCTCTTGCGAACCACCGGTTGGGAATCGATGCTCAAATGAAATATTGTATGTATTGTGTGAAATGAGCAAAACTTTATCACTCAATTTATTCAAAAGGTAGGGAAATCGAAAGTTTAAACAAAGGAACTGTTTCCTTCCATTACCCCCAACTGACCATAGTCAACAATTATAACGTTCCAACAGGGCCGTCGACAGGATTTATAGGCCCCAATGTAACTTTCTTCAGGGCCACTTACTTTTTACTTTAATCTTTAACCTCCACTTTCTAGGCTTCGTTTTCACAAAATATCTGAAATATTGTCAGTGGATCTAAAAGGTTTTTTTTCACCAAAAATTGTTTTCTCGGTTAAAATTCATTTGCGATGCTTCTTAATTTAAACTTTGTAATATTTTTGAAAAGAGACTCATGCATACAGAGCCAAATTTAGACTTAACGGTGCACTGAGCTTTTTCAGATATGGAGGGCCCTTTTTGTAGCTCGGACTAGCGTTCTCAGACAACTTTATGTCAATAGCAAAACGAGCCATTTTTAAAGAATTTTCCTCACTATGTGTTTTTCTCTCCGTATGTGTGTGTATGTGTTTTTTTTTTTTTTTAATTCTGTAGTCTGTATCTTTTTTTTTATATTGGAAACCTTGGAGGAGGAGGGGCGTTAGGAGAGTGGTGCGGGGACCTCCTTAGGGTCGAAGATGGCATATCTCTAGTTTTAGGGGGTACGGGGTTTTCTCCCCCGGGAAAAATTTTGAAAAATACATTTAAAAATTCTGCATTTTGAGGCCTTATACAGGGTAATAGGAACTAAAAAAAGACCAGGAAAAAATAGGAAAACAAAAACTTTTTCAAACATAACATTCGAATACATAATCTGCAAATTAAGACAATGCAAAACAAAAATTGCTCTTGGTTCTACAAATCGTTAATATTAATCGACAGATAGGAAAAAGAGCGAGGGAGGAGCAATGATAACGCATTTTCACTTACTCACATCGACTTTTTATCATCCCTTCAACCAAACAACAAACACAACACTGAATTAACTGAAAATGGGTCAATATTAAAAAATGCTTTAAAAGAAATGGTCGAAATAGTTAGAAAATAGGTAATGAGAAAGTAACACCCTAACTATTCGGACAGTTCATACTTTATACACCTGATAAGAAATAAAATTGAAGCACTTTTCAAGTAGTTTCAGAAACTTTTAAAATTATTTTCATAGCCTCTATAGAGCAATTAAAATTATTTAAAGCACTTCATTTGTACTTTCCAATCTCTGTAATTGCTTGCTTTTATATTGCAGTAGAAATAATATAAAAGCAAGGAATAACAAAAGAACTTTCAAAATACGGGGTTCGCGTTTAAATAAATATCAAAATGTGAACATGCTAATCACGAAAATATATCTCAAGCAAGCAATATGTTACAGCGACGTCATTATCATGCTTTTTACATTTTTAATGCAGAATGTAGCAAGGAACTGAATTTAGCACATTTTGGCGCCCCTTCGCCCTGTCTCGCATTTGAAGAAGTTTAAAATTTCCCAAGTTGTTCAGGTTTCAAGCACGTGACAGTAAAATTTATTTTTTAAAAGTATTTTTCCTTTTTTTAGGATCGAATCGTGCAATTTTTTCGAGAGTTGCGAGTCTCCAAGGAAGAGGGGAATCTAAGTTAACAGCTTATTTATCTTATAGGTAAATCCAGCACTGATTCTAGTTCATACAGTGACATAACAGTGCCTCTCTTACACATGTAAGGCCGTTCTATATACACTTTGATATGGGGATCGTTTCTTTCAAATTATTTCCTTTAGGCAACCGATTTTACTCTAGAAACAACACTAGAATTAGTTTCAGTTTGTATGACTGAACTTAAAACTCAAATCAATGCATGTTTTAAAATCTTTTCTTCGAATTGCGTCGTTTGCTTATATTTTGAGTTTCGAACGCTGAAAATGCAAGCGCTTATTTTTGTCTTTTTTTTTTTTTTTTTTTTTTTTTTTTGTACCTTGTCTATTTTACTAAAGTTCTGCTTACCTTTTAAAAAGAAGCGTTAATTTTTTTCTTTTTTTTTTTAAGCCTTGGAATTCATTGCAAAAAAAAAAAAAAAAAGAATCATACTAATTTTGGTTTATAGCTTCGATAGGGAGCTATGAAGATAAGGACAAATATAATTTCTTACTTAGAATCCATGTGTGTGTGTGTGATCACTTTCACTGAACTCACTTAGATTGAAAACTCGTAATCTTAACTTTCAAAAGAAAGATTTCCTTCAAATTAAACAACTTTCAGAAAAAAAACGGGGGGAAGATTTTTTCTTAGCCCCCCCCCCCCAATCTTTCACGGGCCCCGGTGCAATGTATATGCTTGCCCCCCCCCCCTTCTCGTCGGCCCTACGTTCCAAGGTCAAATGTTTCATGGTAGATCTTTTATAAGATTATGTACATACTGGTTTTAGTATTAGCTTTATCTTATACGTTTCTTTGGTAATGCAAAACTGAACCAATATTCAAAAAATATTTTATTCTCTTTTCTCTCCTCAAAAAGTACGTAACACATCGATGTCCGAAAGAAAACGTACTGCAATTTTTCGATTCTCGGAACATCTGTTAAATTTTTGCGGAACACATTACAATCTGAGAAACTTTGACATAAAATAACCTAACTATTAAAAATTAATAACTGCTTGACGTGCACCATAATTCTTTTAACGACTTGCGTTATTAAAACGTACGTAATGTATGGAAATTTGGAGCGTCAACCTAGACTTCGCTGATCAAACGTAGAATAGCTCTGAAAAATCAAATATATGCTGAATTTGAGCAATTTCGTGTGACCAATTGCAATTTTTCATTTATTGGAGCATCTATTAACAACTTGAGTTATTAAAGTGTACCTAATGTATTGAAGTGTGAAAGCGAACAGCAGACGAAACTCAGAATGCTCTGAAAATTTGAACATCCGTCTGAGCAAACTTCACTTAGTGACCAGTTGCAAGTTTTAAATTCTCGGAACATTTGTTATTTCAGTATCGAGGACAGCAGAGTATAACAAACTTTGACATAAAATAACCAAACTATTGATAATTGCTTGACTTATGCTATATTTCTTTAACAACTTCCATTATTAAAATGCACCTGCACCCACTACGTAATATATCCAACTCCGAAAGCAAACTTAGACCAAACTAAGAATGCTTTGAGGAGTCAAATACCCATTTCAGCTCAAATTTCACTTTGTGACCAGTTGCAATTTTTCAATTCTTGGAACAATAGAACAATCTACGGTGGAATTTTCCAGAAAGAGATCGTGATCGCATTTCTCGCAGTTTATCAAAACTTGATAAAAATGATCACAAACGAACTCTCGCGTTTCCTATCGCCAAAACGCATCGCCGTTCAAACATCCATTTCCAGCTGTAAAGAGGCAAGAACTGATTATAGGGATTTGTCAGTATGTCTTTGAGGAAACACGTTCCGAAGGGCGTCCCCCGCCTTCTTGCATTTGTTTTAACCCTTTTGACAAGTACAATTGGAAACATCGCTATTTAAATAACAGGTTGAAGCTTTCAGAAACGTTTTCTGAGAACTATAATTTGAGTTTGAAGATCTCAGCCTCGTGCTTGAATGTGTGGATTCTTGAGTGGGATCTCCTTTCCGAAGGTGAAAGTGAGCTGGGAATAGAAAAGTGAACTTCAGATAACAGAATTTTCTTCGAGTGTTTAATATTTTATTGCTTCCGCATTTGTAGTAGATATGCTTGGAGTTGTATTGTATTTATGACGCGAAGTTTAGCACAATGTGAAATCTTTCATGGCTCTTATCTCTTTAAGCACTAAATATGAAAGCAATTCCCATTAGTGACACATCAAATCCTTCATCTTTAATGACATGACTGATGTGTGATAATGAGAAATATACTGCATTTGATCTTAAATAAGATATCGTAGGTAGAATTTGAAGTTATTTGATTTTTAAGATGTAATCTGTCTATTTATTTTCCAAAGGGGATTTTCGGTAATCCTTCGATGAGACTTCCTCAATAAAATGTCGCAACTATTGTAAATAGAAAAGATGAAGTAAATCCGGCAATTACTTAACTAATAATCATTCTTATTCATTAACAGGACTAATATTATTGTATTATTTATGACGCGAATTTTAGCACAATGTGAAATCTTTCATAATTCTTATTTCTTTAAAAACTAAATATGAAAACAATTCCCATCAGTCCCATATAAAATCCTTCATCTTTAATGACGATGTGCGATTATAATAATAAAGAAAAAAAAAACATACTTTATTTGTTCTTAAATTAAGATATTGGAGGTATATAATTTGAAAATAAATCGATCTTTGAAATTTTATTTATTTCATATGATCTTTCGGTGAGGCCCCTTTCCATCGGGACTTGATTAATGCACGGTCCTGCACGTTCGTGGATTTGAGCTCCACAATTTTAAGGGGGGCACCAAAAGCGGATAAATTTCTTTCTTTTCTTCTTTGGAAACTACTCTCTACTTTTAGAAACTATTACTATGAAAATGTGCGGATTTTCTTGTAAGAGACAATCACCTTGACTTTTTCGGGCGCTGCTTACGATTAGAATATTGCAGCTATAGTAAATCGAAAAGATGAGGTAAATCTGGCAATTCATATCAATAATCATTCTTATTCGTTTAAAATACTCAAATACGATGCTAGCAACTTTTCGTTATTAAACCAATACCGATTCTATGAATAAATAGTTTTTTTATTTATTATATTTTTTTTTTTCTTTTTTCTTTTTGTTAAACTGGACATTTACAGATGCACCAATCAATACTGATTGCGCGTAGTCATTAAAGAAAATGCAACTAATTTTCGAATTATATGGATTACGAATTGTGAGCTTAGTTTAACGTTCAATTATACACAAACTTCAAAAGGCAAATTCCCCTCCCCCCTTTTTTTTTTGTCAATTTTGTGCTAATTGAGAAGCATTTGCGCTTGGAACAGCATAAAATTCAGTCTGAGGCCTGTTCCATAATATTTCCATATAATTCAAGAGCTCGGAGCAGGAATGTGTTATGCCACACGATGTGAATTTTTCAGTAGGCCAATTTCTAACTTATAAAAAATACTTGTAAAACTTTTCAAAAGAATTATACATTCTATATTTTGCGGTACTAAAACCAGATATGTTTTTCTCCAAATGACATAATCCATTGTCATGTTTATTTCAAGTTTAGTTATGAGAAACAAAAATTTTGATCGAAAAGTCACTCCTTGTGACTTGTCACATTTCTGCCCGCAGAGTCCTTCAATTCATCTTTCTCACTGATTATTAATTGTTGCTTGAATTCTTTGATAAAGTATGAAGCCTTGAGTTCAACGAAGTTCAATGTCGTTGATTAGAATCGCTTATTCCAAGATTTTTAATTGTCGTAGAAACTTCGAAGACGGATAATTTAGTGCACTTTTTATACAGGTTTTTTGAGGTATGAAATTCGAAACGCATTCGTCTGACTGACAGTTGTTTGACCAGAAAAGAACTACTTTACATAATTTTATTTCGTTAAATTTAAATTTAGAGCGTTTTCTAACGTTTTTAAATTTGGAAAACCCTATCTAAGTGAACTTCTTTTCATGAAAATACAACCGTGGTAAATTAAGCGATGATTCAACGTAAAATTTGGATTTGCATTAAAAACATTGACATAAACATGGAAACACAATAAACGCACGTACTTTATGTTTTATGGATAGACAAACACATGATATGTATTATTATTGATTCAATAAACTTTTTTTCTTCTACGGCCATCGTGCAACCTCTCTGAAGATCACGAGTAAATACACAAATACTCCCCGACAGGGAATGTTTTCTACCAACACCATTTTGGCAGACACGAAAGCATGACAAAAGAACACGTAAACATACACCACTTCATCAAAGCGCGACATATGCCTTTCCATTCGCTGAAAAATGAAGAAAAAACGAACTACCTTTGAATGGGCAACCCCCCGTGTCTCGGGCCGCAATTTCATAACATCCCTCATAAATAGAGAGCCCTGACAATGTACTTTTATAGCTTTTTGGAGTTAGGCGACTTTCCCCACCTTGATGGGAATATTATTGACTTCCGACCAATACGCATGGCAGAACCTGGACAAATGAACATCACCGGTCCAGAAGCCTCGAGGCGCCACCGGTTGAAAGGTCGTGAAGCTAGGGTTACCAGACGGCCGGATTTCAAATTCCCGTTCGGATTACTTCCGGATTTGGAATTGGTAATTCTAAAATTTTAATAAATGGACGGAATTAACACTACTTCACTGCTGTTTTTATCCCGAGTTCTAACTCTTTTATTCAATAATTTTTATGTTGCTTAATACCTGTCACCTGGGCCTGATATACCAATTGACCTTTAAAGCCCTCTAAGGACCCCCTAGCTACAAAAACAAAAATATGGTTTTAACTCGTTTATTATGATGTTTAAAATCAAGAGCTATGTATAAAGTATGACCTTTAACTTAAAAAAAGCCATTTTTGCTATTTCCTATTTCGCTTAAGAAGTTCATACCTTTCGTTTAAGAAGTTACCCTAAGTGTAACGAAGCCTGCAATACCAATAAAGGTGTTCGGTTGCAACTGTGCAGCACTTTCTTCGGTTGTTCTGCTCGGAGGGGAGGGGGGGTCCTGTATCTAGCGTACTTTACTGAAATTTGTAAATCAGGCTCTGCCTGTCGCTTTCATGATTTATTAACTGTACTCGCATGATTGTGAATGTTCACGTTATATGATATAGAACACTTCGTCTAAAGATTTCAGACTCTATCTTATAAAAAGCAAATCAATGAAAATGAAATAGCTACCTTTTCGTTAGTTTACAATCTGTTATGAGTTTTTTTTTTTTTTTTTTTTTTTTTGGAACATGCAATCTGGAAGCAATCGTCTTCAATTCATCAACCCACGAGCTAGAATGCTACAAAAGAGATGGGATCTTTTTTTGTTGAGTGAAACTTTTTCCTTGACTTTTGTAAAAAGAGAAGATTTCTTGAAATGCAAAATGGATCTGTTTATTGTCTATTATAGCAATCAATGTTTATTTAATTTTTGCTCGTATTAAGTGTGAGTGTGATGTTGCATTAACTGTTAAACGAGTTAAATGTCCTTTTAGTTTATTGCTTTAATCAAAAATTAATCATCTTCCATCCTCAGAGAGCATCGGCAAGCATGGCTGAGCCGAGTTGAGACAGTTTGGCTCCGAACAATTTGGATGTGACCAATCAAAAGCGAGAATCAAATCAAATAACCCACGAAACTGCGAAACTTTTCTTTCAACACGTCCCCAATTAATCAGGGATACATTTAGGTGGGGGGGGGGGGATCAGATTCACATCGAAATCCCCATACACATCGAGAGCGAAAATTAAAACAAAAAAAAAAAAAAAAAAAAGAGGACGGGAGAGGGGGGGCAGAACGCAGTAAGGGGTGATAAAACTCAACCGCATCACGTGATCTTTCTCGTTCCACGGTGTGATAAATCGTCGGTCTATATATAATAAGAGTAATAACAATAATGATAATATAATAATAAAAAAAGGCCTTCCCGGCCGAAGGAACATTAATCCTCCACGATCGAAGTTGTTTCGTAATGATTCTTGAAAAGGGTCCGGGGCCCGATTAATCACTGTCATCACCGTTTATTTAAAGGCGGGCACATGCCCCGGGGCTGCTTTTATGTGTGTTTTAATCAAATCTTAAATAGCTACTTGATTCTCACGCGGGATGGGCAAAGATGAACTTCATTTTGAGGGGTCATATAGGAGTTGGGACCGTTCCTCGAGCCCCAACTCGTGCCTCAGTCCTTGGCACCCACGTAATGAGGTTAAAATAATTAATATTCAGGCAGTGATGTTCTTTAACACGTTCACTGCAGGAGCGAAGAGGTTTTCACGTTTTATCTTTTGCTACACACATCGATTTTGGATATCTCTTTTCCAGCAACATGATGCCGCAACGAGTGCACTCGCTGAAATGCATTTTCAAATTAAATTTATTTCCAAGAAGCATTGTAAGATAAAAGGAGTTGTGGTATTGTGGATAAAATTAATCCTTAAAACTAAGATTAAATTCACGTGATTTTGATTTAAAACAAAGACTTGCTCTTTAGTGGGTAAAAAAAAGTTATATCCATCTGTTTAAAAAAAAAATATGTTATTAAATGCTGTCGAATGCCGTGAAAAAGTAAAGAGCGGTACCTGCAGATTTTGAGATAGTTGAAGAAAGGAAACGAGTTTTGGATTCCGTGATAACAATTGTGAAACGTTGAAACGACATTGTTGTCGTGCTTTATTTTCAGCTAAAACCAAGTAAGCAAGCTTGTAATACAAAGCAAAAGTAAAATAGATGACAAAAATGTAAAAAAATAAATAAATAAATAATTGCAAATGCTGCCTTTTACCTACCCATGGCATTATTCAGATTTGTGAGGGATTGTTCGCTCCAAAATTGACGTTGAACTTACATCATCTTGAGGAAAACTATTACCATCATGAGGCTTAAAATTATTCATAGGACCACAGTGGGTTTTTTTGCGGAACGTGTTTTCTTCCTTCCTTTTTTTATTTTTATTTAAAAAAAATATTTTTTTGTAATTGAATTTATTTTTAAAATGAACCTTAGTACGATTTCAACTAAGCAACATGAGAACAAAAACATATTATCGATGCATGCAATATTTTTTTTTTTAACTGAGAGATCTTTTTGGGTACTGATTCAGGTTTTTAGGAAGTTTAAATAAAAGATGGTACAGAAACCCAGTAAATGTGGAAATAGGTGATGCCCAAAAAAGAATTAATCACTAAAAATCTAAAAGTGATCTGTAGTTTTTGGATTATTCCTTAAGCATTGGTTTCCTAGGAAGGAATCGCCGACCTTCGGCGTCGCTTCTCGCCGAGAGGAAAATTTAATTCTTCTGCGCATGCGCGCCCGAGCAAAATCGGCGTTGTGAGTGGCACGCCGGAATCACTTGACTTTGATTTCAGCGTCACGCCGAGTATCGACGTCAAAGCTCGGTGATTTCGTTTCTAGGAAACCAGGGCTTTAGTCAGTCGAAAACCACTGGATAAAATAAGTCTCTTGAATTGCATTTCTTTTGTGGGAATTATTTTTGTAGATGCATATGATTCAAAAGATTGTTTTTAAATTGTGATGTTAAGCTTTTGATCGTGCTCTCGGAATACGTATTGCAATTGAATATGGCCCAGAAACAAGGTTGTAACTCATAAATTTGGAAAATAAAGCTGTAGCATATATATATATATATATATATATATATATATATATATATATATATATATATATATATATATATATATATATATATATATATATATATATATATATATATATATATATAAATTGTTTCAGGCTTTGAAGCAGGTCCTTTACCCATCTATGGATAAAGTTGTAAGATTTGGGGTATAAGTTAACACATGCACCCCGAAGTTCATGACTTTAAGGCGATCTTGGTTCGGGGACGACGGGAGGGGGCTTCTAGAGGCTCCCCCCCTCGTTGCGCCTGAAAATTGTGCAAATCCGCTTAAGTTGGCAAAATCGAGTGGTTTCTAGAAAGCGGTAAGAGCATCGACTAATTAGGCACTCACGCACCGAAAGTTTTACATGATTCATCAGTTCCAAAAGGGAAAAGAATGAGATAAGATATCAAGCAAGTTGTTAGCTTGGAGATTAATTGTTAGGTCAAGGAAACAACAGCAAAGGTAAACAGTTCAGATGACTTACGAAATGTGCAGGGTAAAAAATCTCGATGTTTAAAAATGTAACCGAAATGAATAAAAACCATTCCAAAGAAGTCTGTATTTCAAAACTTGTTGTTGTCTTGTGCCAGCTGGACTGGCAATTTTGGTTGCGCTGCTTCACTTTTCCAACTGTACGTAATTTGACGTGAAGTCCGACTTCCACAGTACACACATGCCATAAGGACTCGTTCATAGAGTAGACAACCATTCCACAGCATAACAACACATTCACACAAAGAACAGGAGAGAGAAAGTACATTCATGCCCGAGACGGGGTTCAAACCCGGGACCTCCCCATCAAAGTCAGACTCCTCTGACCAAAGACAAGGTGGGCGGCTTCAAAACGTGTAAAAAGCAAAAAAAAAAAAAAAAACTGTTATGTGTAGAAAGTCACACGTGAATGTAATTTTTTAGACAAAAACCCTTTTTGTTTATTACCTTTTTTAACTGTCATTTTTGATATGAAACATCAAGCCGTCTCTTGCAAGACAAAATGGCTGACTTTCTGTGGAATCTTGTGTTAGTCTGCCGTGGGCAAGTAAACGGCAGTATCTGCAGAAATGAATTTCCGAGATATCTGAAGAAACGCGTTTTGGAGTCAATACTAGCAACAGGGCGCAAGCGAGCACATAGCTTCAGAAACGGGGTGTCATTGTACAAAACTTTGTAGACGATTTTGGCAAATGTGAAGGCAAATATTGCTGTGTTGAGTTTTTTTTTTATAATTAAAATGATTCATAATGGTGCCTAATACGTCTTTCATTGGGGGATGTTACGTATGCATGAGGGGACCATTTATTTATTTTTTCTCAATACGGAACATTTACTACATCTTCAAGTGTGATTTAAGAAAAGAAGAAAAAAGAAAAATAAGTGCCGCCTTTAAAAAAAAAGGGGGGGCGGTACATTTTCAACGTAATTTGAAGGAAATTTGCTTGAATGCATTTGGTATTCATTTTAAATTGAAATTGAAGTTTTTGGCAGAATTTCATGCAGTTTACATTCAAAACCAACATTACTTTAAGCACTGCAATTTGGAACTCTGGTTTTCTCTAGTCCAGAAATAAGCAAAAATACCCTTTCTACTGGTGCATTAGTTCCGAGCAAACATTAAATGCTTAAATAATTGTGCAAGCTTTAATTTATTGGCATGACATTGCTGAATGGTTGAAACATAGTGTTCCGTTCTGTCAGTGGCGTAGCCCGAAGGGGAGGGGGTAGAGGGTTCATAAACTCGCCCCTTGAGGCTCAAAGCAATGTATATGAACACACATGATAGGGCCTGAAAGTGCGCTTTTCAGCCTTTAATTTCGAAAAAATTTATATGATCCCCCCCCCCCCTTCCCCGACGAAAAATTTCTCGCTGCGCCACTGCGTTCTGTCTCTTCAGAAAACGGGATATTTCAGTATGTATGGAGACAATGGGACATGGTACCTAAAAATGAGATGATCCCGTCAAAATGGGACGTGGTGACTAGGTTGGTTCAAAAAAACTTTGTTTTAGCTCTGGACAATAGGATGGTTCAAAAAAACTATTTTTCAGCTAGAGTCCAGGACACCCCCTCCTTCTTGTTTCTAAGACTTACTGATAGTAATATGCTGTAGAAGTTTTAGCTTCTTACTCAAATTTTAAGAGGGTGCTCAATGAACCCTCAATTTAACATTACCCCTAGCCTAGAAAGTGCCACAAATTTAGAAACATTTGATTTCCTCAGCTGTTTTTTTGTGAACAATTATTTTATTACAATGTATTTGCATATTATTCGTGTATATTATACGTAGCATTGTTTTTTCAGTTCAATGTATTTTTTTAACCCCCCTCCCCATACTTATGAAGTTTGGGGGAGGGGGTTGAGCACCGTCTTTCAGTTGAAACAGGAAGCTGAAATTCTTCCAGTATATCCACAAGTCTAAAAGTATTGAGGGGTGTCCTGTTATCTAGGAGAAACTTTTTTTTTACATGTATTTTTGAACGACCCTAATGGTGACCTTATGTACGTATGATATGTGCGTGTTCGCATTGCATCATTCGGAAAGATTTGCAATTTCAGTTGGCATATTGAGAATTTTCCCATCCCGAAAATTTCACTTTGGGGCACCCCTGCTGTGATCATCTCGTAATCAGTTTGTGGCTGACCCCCTCTGACGTGCCAGGGATGGGCCCTTCTACAAGTTGTATAACACTCAGTCACGAAGAGCCATCTCTCTTCGCGAGAAGCGTCGATCTCTTGCTGAAACGGGCATCGTTTCGTATGCAGTTTTGACACGCCATCCACCGCAAATGTGACGCTCCTTTGCCGTTTTTCGGGCACGGGGGGTGCCGCGGGTATTACAAGGAACTCATTAACATCGGGTGATTTTTCATTTGTGCCGAATCTGCCGACACATGCTTTGCGGGATATAATGAATTCTATTAGTGGTGTTGTGGTTCCGTGTAAAGGCTGAGTTTTCTAGAGGGAACAGATAAATATCCTCTGGTCTTTTCGAAGTAATGGATACAGTAAAATTATCGGTACCTGGTTCGAGTCGGTGGATTTTTAAGATGCAGGAAATTGACAGCGTCCATGTCGTATGATTATGCGGCATGTAGAAGATTACCTCGAGTCATCCACAACATCGGCTTTGAGTACTCTTGGAAAAATAAAATTCTTAGTGCATTTTCGCATCGAAGAATGGTAAAATTCTCGCGACAACGGCATCCGCCGATAATGGTGCCATATACAGGGTGTTCCGTTTTAACCTGCAAGACCTTTATTTTCGCAACCGTTAGTCCTAGATGTCTACTGCCAATTGCAAAAATATTCTAAATCAGATGCAGAATTAAGGTATTGAAAGTTTGAAGCAAAAATAAAGTTTTTATACGGGCCTTAGGTCCCCTAACGTATTTTTAGGGATATAATCCCCGTTGAAAGATATTACTAATACAAAAAATTTGACATTAGTGCGACCAAAACTCAAGGAGATATTCTAGTTCAAAGTTTTAAGGGACCATACAGAAGATGAGGTTTGAACTTATCACTCTTTCAGAAAAATGATAGGTCGTGAAAGTAAGAAATGTAAGGTATTTATTGCTATTCAAAAATTTATGCAGATGTTATACCGTGATACGCAAAAACGCACAACAAAACCTCGAACAATTTGAAAAATCACACTCTATGTACACATATAATTTTAAACATTTGTTAACTGCTATATTTCCCCCCGTAAGGTGTTATTGACGGCGAGTGAAAAGTGGTGTGTGTCACAGAACGATGCGCTTCATATCTCGGTGAATTTTGGTCGTACTAATTTCAAGCTTTTTGTGTTGGAGTTATTTTTTAATGGAGATTATTTCCCTAAATATATGTTAGGAGATCTGAGACCCTCATAAAAAGTTAAATTTTGTATTTTTTGACTTATTTTTATTTGCACTTCAGACTTTCAATATTGAACTCTGCATCTGATCTTGAACATTTTTGCAAGTAGTATACATCTAGGACTGCCGGTTGCGAAAATAAAGGTCTTGCAGGTTAAAACGGAACACTCTGTTTCTAGTATAATGGGTGATATATCGAAAGACCAAACTATGTCTGCAAAAGGTAACACCTCCAACACAGCCCCATTTGAAAGAAAATAATAATAAAAATAAAAGTACCACTGTATTGATTCTGTACATTCTGATTGAATTGTATTGGGTTGTTCGGAAAGTAATTTCGTTTTTTTTTCGATTGGATTTCATTGAATTTTGTAACACCAAAATTCACCCTTACGCCGTATAAACGTTACATATCTTGAAAGCTTATGTCGCAAGGTTTGCTTGTAAAAGTGACCATTTTAATCTACGCAGTATTTTTTTGGTTGGAATATGAAGAGTGAAAGCAGAATTTTCAGCGTATTTTACTTTTCGCTATCGAAGAGGTAAAACTTCTGTTTAAGAAATTAAAAAAAAAAAAAAGCCGATGTACACGGGGAGAAGGCGTACTGACAGTACACCAGTACTGTTCACAAAAATTTTATTCGGCAATTTAGATGTTGAAAAGACACTTTGTTCTGGAAAGTCAGTTGAAGCTAATAAAGACACAATGAAGAAAATGATTGTTGCAAAACGGTGAATTACAACACCAGTGATCGATAAAAGATTATTATTATTATTTTTTTAATTGAACAGTTTATGACTATTTGAAAGGCATAGGCCATGAAGTACTGTCGGGAAAAAAACGAAATTACTTTCCGAACAACCCAATAGATTCTGATCAGGGCACAATTGAGATTTACGGAGAGCTATTAGAAGTGCAGTGACCATTGCCAATGTGGCTGCGATGCTCAAGCACTCGCTCAAAATATTTGTCGAGGCCCAAGCACTATTCACGAACAGAAAACGAGCTGATGTGTGCATCACATGACTTCCTTTTACTTCAGTTTAATGCCATTTCCCCATTACTGACAATTTTAATGGGACTCAATAGTTTACTCTCTAAATATCACCAACAATGGCCAAATTGAAACAGATTTTAAAAAAAAATCGCCAAATTTGTTGCTAAATTGGCGTCAAAACTTGGCGACCAAAAGACTGGCGATATATCGCCAAGTGTCCGACAAATGATAACAACACTTGAGTTTACATCGAAATTAACAATGATTTCCCCTCAAAAACGGGCAAAAGATTCCTTTAGAAACACCCGAATGCAACCAAAAGGGGAAGTGCACAACTAGATCCCACTTGGAGTCTACGTACCAAATTTCAACTTTAGGACATGCTGTTCTTGAGTTATGCGACATACATACTCACATCCGCACATAACGTACATACAGACGTCATGAGAAAATTCGTTGTAATTAACTCGGGAATCGTCATTACGGATATTTCGCGTGTCTATACGTTCTTGCACTTATCCACGTCTGGTCGAGTCGGGAAAAAAACTCAATATTCATTCGAGGGTAAGTAAAATGGAAATTAAGGTCGATTTTTGAGTGAAAATTTTTTTGCGAATACAATACTTCCTTTTTTGTAAAAGGAAGTAAAAGGGGAAATAAAGATAGGAGAAAATTCTTATTTTCTTCTCTAAAATAAAATTAATAAGTGTAAGCAAATTTTACAATTGAAGGGCTCTGGGCAGAAATGTGACAAGCCACAAGGAGTAACTTTTCGATCAATTTTTGTTTCTCATAACTAAAATTGAAATAAACATGACAATGAATCATGTCATTTGGAAGAAAAACATATTTGGCTTTAGTTTTGCAGAATATAGAATGTATAATATCTTTGAAAAATTCTATAAATATTTTTTATAAGTTGGAAATTGGCCGACTGAAAAATTCACATCATGTGACATATCACATTCCTGCCCCGAGCCTTTCAATTAAAAAAAAAAAAGCTTTTCTTTTCATTCAGATTATTAATACATCTTTTTATTTATAATCATTCACATTTTTAATCTTGTATTTTCACGATGAGAACTTGAATAATTTTAGTCACTTTAGTGCCCCTCTAGATCGGGAGCCCTCGACTACGGCCAAGTTGACCTGTTCGGTAATCAGGCCCTGATTTTGATATTGCATATTAATTGCTTTTACCTTCCGCTAAAACTCCTCTCTGCCGTTCAATTCTACACTGCTCTCAGTGAAAATTAAATTAACACTGCAATTGAATTTAAAACGAACTGGAAAAATCAGAGTCATTGAAATGAATTAAGTTGTTGTTTACTGTGAAATTACTGAACATAATTTCGAGAAGGCTTTCAATGTAATTTTCTGAGTTTAATGTTTTAATAAGGCTGAATTAAAATTTCATAACTCAGTAGCCATACTGATTAAGTTTCATAGTTCTTTTAGTTACAAGTTGAAGTAACTAGAAACCGATACGTTTGTCTCTTTTTTAAATAATTATTCCAACACAATTGAAGGCAAATAATTAGAAAGAAAAATCTCTTTTTATTAGCTTTTGCATTTCTGCTTCATTTGCCATTCGATATCTAAGAGAAAAAAAATTTGTTTCTAAAAACCAAAAATTTTATCCACTGGTCCCCCTCCTAAATTATATCTTTCATGCCCGTATTATTTACGCCAGTCCCCCCCCCCTCCTTAAACGAGAAAAACTTTTCTAGATGTGTTGTTATAAGGGGCATCACATTAAGTTCATTTGCTTCTTTTCAATCTTTTTTGTGCATTGAAATTTATGATATGCATAGCTTAGTCAAGGCCAGATCCAGGTTCTGGATTTGGACTTTGGTGGGGGTCATTTCCAGGAGGGGGGGGGGTCAGAAGTGTATTTTTTGGCATAAATAGGGAATCTGGGGTGAATTTTTTGAGATATAAGTACACAAAGCGCAGTTTTAGGATAGCTTTGGTAGGTTTAGGGGGAAGGGGATCATGACACAGTTCTGAATACACGCCAGATAATCGTTGGCGTGTGTGTGTGAGTGTGAGAGAGTATTTTTTTTCAAGGCATTAAATTAATTAAAGAAGCTAAAGGAATAAGAATGAAGGTAGCTTCACCACAGCAATAATTATTTTATTATTTTCGTGTTTTTAAATTTATTATCTTTTTGTGCACTATTATGTAGTATTTTTCAAAGATAATTCCTATGTGAACTTTGATCGGATTCAAAAGTTGGGGAAAGCCTAACCGGGCAGCCTCATAAAGCTGTGATTAGGATCTGCGTATAGCTTTCACAAGCCTGTCAGGTCAGGGTTACCCAAGGGTGCCCATATGAAGGGGGGGGGGGTGCAAGAGGGGGCTTAAGCCCCCCCCCCCCCATTTTGAAACAAAACTTTCTTGCTTTTAGTACTTCTTTCTTTGCAAAAATGGAAAAAAATTTCTTCTCCAGCAATTATAGAATAAGTTATTAAAAATGTCTTATTTTAATAACTCTAATCTGTACTGAAATCGGTTTCTATGGGGAAAATGTCTAAGCCCCCCTTAAAACTTTGCAAATTTGAGCCTCAGGGGTTACCTCAATTTTATAGCTCCATCGCGTTTGCCTTTGGAGTTAGTAAAATTCTGGTACACCAAAACATAACACAATGGGGTTGTTCCCGAAATTTTAAAAGTATTTTTTCCAGAAAGAGAATGCTTTAAAACATAGGATTTAACCAATTTTTAAATAACTTGACAAAAGTTTAGTATTTTGTAAACAATTATCTTAACGATGCAATTTTTATGCTTCTGCACATGACATCACAAGTAGTGATGAAATGCCTTTCACTTTTGGCATTAGCGCAGAGCGCAATATTTAAATCGCTTCTTTATTGATATGAACTGGCAACGATATGGTTGATAGCAAGCGTAGAGCGCAATATTTAATTTGCTACTGAGTTATCATAACCTGAAAATGCGGTAGAGAGCTAGCATAAGCATTCAGCGTGCCAGTGGAGATGCGCCAAAGTACATCACTTGTGACGTCATCAAGACCACGCCTTATATAAAAAAATAATTAAAAATTAAGCGTTGGGAAAATGGAAGTTTTTTCTCGCCCCATGTTATTATTATTGTTGTTATTATTATTATTATTATTTTTTTTTTTTTTTTTTGTTGCTTATTTTATCAATTTCAGAGACTAAAAGTAGTACTTTTGACTGAAGGAAACAACCCCATTAGAGATAAACAGGTAAAGCAAAACGTATCGATGAATGAAATTTTATTTGGCATGGAAAATATTTTACATCGGGTAGAATCAAAGCATATGAAAATGGATTATTCTACGCACATGAACAAAATGGCGCATTCATCACATTCAGCCATTTTCTTACTTCTAGATGTGAAAAATAGTTATCGAATACATAGAAGAGGAACTGCCATACCTCTATGACAATGATGATTTTTACATTGTTTGTCAATCTCGGCACCAAATCACAAAAAAAACAAATATGACTTTTTTTCTCTGCCGTAAATTCTTGCACGTAAATCAGTAACAACAATAATTCTTCATTGTCAGCATTCACATTCATACTCGTATTGCAGTGCTTTGAAAAGTTCCGTTTCTTCCCGCAAATTCGTAAAAAGTTTTCTGAAAACAGATTATTCTCATACCCAAACTTGCTTTTTAACGAAGCTATCACATTTTTTTTTCTTTATTCTTATGTTAAATCACGTGTAGTGATTCGTGAAATTATGTCTATATGCACTCAAATTTCCTACAATTTATTTCGAAAGTAAGTTCAACCATCATGAAAGTATTATATAAAACGTTTAGAAGAGTGAGTGTTGATGAACTAATGGAATACCTCTTCTGTTTTAGCTTTTCGATTTGTATCGCTAGTAAACTAAATCTCTCGGAAACGAGTTCCAATGAAATATAAATAGAAAATATGAAATAAATATGTTAAAGGTTGCATATTATGCGAAACATAAGCTGAAATACTAAAAATATATGCATTAAATGTTTTATCATTGGATTGCACTGCATTTATTTTATTTTCTGTGTTGTATTTATCGTGTTGCATACAACATATCTCGTCATAAATTTTCTAAACAGCATAAAATGTATTTCAGTTTAAGTGCAAATTGCTATCTCCTCTACCCCATAATTTTCTTTTCCATTTTAGTTCTTTGTATTATAAGCAACTCAAATTAATGCTATATAGCGTGTCTGAAAAGTCTTTGTGACATTTTTAAAAATCGTAGAAAAGCAACAAATTGTCGTATGAATAAGCGGTTTGCGCCATAATACTTCATAGGTTCAAGAATTATTTTATGACATCGTAAAATAAAAAAAAAGGAAAAGAAAAAAATACAACTATAAGTAAACGCTGTATCGTAACAGTAAGAATTTGTTTTTCGTACTGCGACGATACAGCCGTCAATGTAACTTATAATTACACTTTTTTTCCTTTTCTCTTTCCTCCCCCCCCCCCTTTTTCTCCTTTCTCTCTCTCTCTTTTAGCGATTTCATTAAAAAAAAAAAAAAAAAATCTTGAACCTGTGAAACACTATAGCGCACACCGCATATTCATGCGACAATTTGTTGTTTTTCTATTAATTTTCAAATTGCGTCAGTGGCGCAGTGAAGGGGTGTTTTGGGGAGTGAAAACACCCCCTCCCCCCCAGAGTCATTGGTTTTAACATAAGTGCAAATGCTAATACAGTAGTTCATGCATATGAAAGGCCTGTTTTGATCAAAAGAACCCCTTAAGAAGGTATACTTGATAAAAAAAAATTCTTCTCAGAAGGTATTTTTGATAAAAACTCCTTCCAGTAAATATTTTTTATCCAAAAAAAAAAAAAAAAAACCGTCCATAGGTATTTTCGATCAAAAACCTGCTCCAGGAGGTATTTCTGGCTGCGCTAGTGAAATGCGTCAAGGACTTTTCGCACACCCTGTGTATACGTGTGTGTGCATGTGTGCGTGGGATTTTCTCACCTTCTCATAGCCTAATAGTCGTTGTCTCATGTATTTTTGAATGGAATCCCTTTCCACATAAGGGTATCTAAACTTAAATTTGAAAATGAGGACCGAGATAGTAAAAAAACTAATACCTAGGTTTTAACCCCATTGAATGTAAATTATTTGTGTCAGACAAAATTGTTGCAATCGTACAGAAAGCGAAACGTAAAAATTCGTAGAACATTGCTAATATCAAAAATTTTGCTTGTAATTTGAAAATTCATTGATTAATCGGATCTATATACACGTAAATATTGAATTCATCTTTTGTTATACTTTCTATTGCATTTGGCAATGTGATATACATGAATAAAAGCACTCAAATTTCGCTCAAAGAACTCATCAGTTTCTCATTGCATTGATGTGTCACGCTTTAATTTGCCATATTAAAGTATTTCTTTTCCTTTCTTTTTTGAATTCAAATATTTCCTGAAGTAAAATACGCATTAATCAGCTACAAAATGGATGAAGTTAAACTTGTTTTGACATGGAATTTAAGGCATTTTTTTCAGTTTCTTTCTCTTAAATGTGTCCGTTTCTCCTTCGTTAAAGTTGCTTTTAATATCCACGTTCCATTTTCTTAGTGCTAGTGGCAGAACGAAAAGGGGGTGAGAACTGGGGGATAAGAGAGTCATACTCCCGTCCCTCCTCCAATGGATCACTGAAACTGTTCACATACAAACATAAGTAGTGAGTGTGTATCAATGTATCTATTTATACGTGCAGTTCCCGTCTCACGAAAAAATTTCTCACTATGCCAGTACTTAATGGACTTTTTGTTTGTGAAATGATCCTTTTAGAGCAATCATCATTTTGATGATAGAAAATAATTTAATTTGAATTCACGCAGTTCTTGTTGCAAATACCAAGATTTTCAATAGATTTGGCTTCTTTCGGTTTCGATTTCATGACGTCTTCTCAAACTAGAAGAACCCGGATTTTCGGTAAAATGAACTAAGTTCAGAAGTTTCTCTCGCAAAAGACAGTTTTTCAGAACGGCAATGTCTCTGCCATCGCTAAAAGCAGCTCCAAAAAATATACACACATTCATTCAAACAAGTTCATAAACGATTATGACTATGTTTAGAAATGACTTAACAGGCATGTGCCCGCATCAGCAGGAGTCCAATGCATCCCAAAGTTGAATCGTGCACAACCAAGCGCGTTTCACGTAGAAAGTGGCGCCATCTCTGGGGATTCAGGCGCACTTTCGATTTCCACCATGGATCCGTCGTCCGAGATAGGGGATGATGGCATGTCCTCTCCATTCTGCCAGTGCTGTTTCCCGCTGTATTCGTGGCTTCCCGCCGGGTGGGGGTGGTGATGTTTGGAATCGCCCGATGACCCGGAGGATCCCGATTTGTGATCTTGTCTACTTGATTGTTCTTCCTCTTGTTTCTGACGCTTGTGCTTGGTCCGCCGATTTTGGAACCAGACCTTCACCTAAAAGAAAATAAATGTGTGAACTAAATGAAGCAAGATTTTTCTTAAATAAAGGCAAAAATAAATGGCAGTGACAGAAATCCCACTTAAGAAGTTTTCCCGGAGGGGGGATGGGGGGCTTTAGTGGGAAAACTTCTGAAACGTCAATAAAATACAATAAAACTAAATAATCAAGCAACTTGCTAAAAAAAACACCATTCTTTTTTGTCACTTATCTTTTACTTATTACAAAATATCCATCGCGTCCTTTACAAATGTTAGTTAGCTCTCTTTTTATTCTTTTATGGAAAAAGTGAAAGAAATTCTATTTGATAAAAAAAAAAAGATTAAACTTTTAACAGAAAAGATTACACTTTACAATATCTGCAAACAAGTGAGAATTAGATTACTTCTCAGTTTTATGCTAGAAGAAAACTCCTAAACTGTAAGTATTAGAAAACTAAACTTTTTACGAGGGTAAACTTAACAATGTACAAACAGAAACAAATTTGGGAGCAGAGAAAACAGCTTATTAAGCGGAAAAAATTCTTACTCGAGTTTCAGTGTACATAATTAAAGTAAAATAAAGCAAAAACTCTTTTGGAACAGATTATTCAAATGCTCCCGGTTCCACCCATATTCATTAGCAAGGTTTTTGCCGCGAGTGCTCATGATTTTTAAAACAGCATCTTAGAGAGTAAGTTCTTGTCTAAAAACTATTTTTTTCTGGCTATTGGAAATAAAGTGATAAATAATTAGCGAAGGGATTTAATCAGTTTTAATTTATGACTTTAAAGATTTTTGATACATTCAGAATTTTTATTTTTATAGAAACGCATCGCAGCATTTTCGCAAATTTCCCTCACTCCTTTTTCAAATCAAAATATTTCAAGTTTTGTTTTAAAACCAATTTGTTTAAAACATTGACTTCGAAATTTTCTTTTCTAGCATAATAGGAAGGGAAAACTGTTGTTCGATCAGTGAAATGAAAAATCAAATATATATCGAGCTAAAATGTTAAACTTAGCATAATTTTCTGTTATGTGCCCAAGTTGCTGAAGCTTTTAGTGCGAAGGGAGCCCTCCCCCCCCCCTTTTTTTTGGTTAGCCTTACAATGTCCAGGGGCATGCTCATAGGGTGGGGGGGGGGGGGGGACACCTGTTGGCCCGGACCTGAGCCTGATGGGGCCCCGAGATTCCTAAAATGTCGGGTGAAATATATGTAGGAACGTATGGGGGATAAACAATATGGAGGGAGAGGCGCAAAAGTCATTTATGACGGCCCCAAAATATCTGTGCACGCCCCTGATAATGTCCTTTATGTTAAGTCCCGATGCAGAAAAAGACTTACGGAAATTTCCAGCATTTACCTCAACAATGTTTTGATCTAAAATTATATGAAAACATTGCCAAAGTTACACTAGATTTGTCATCACATTTTGAGAGCTAAATGGTCGCCAATTTATGATAAGATTCCGTTTGCACTCTGTTTCGTTACTTCGTTTTGAGTTGAAATTTTGTTTCCATTGCAAGAGCAAAAGAAACACAAGTTAAATTTTAAAAAAAGTTATCAAAGATTTTTATTTAGAATTTCAAACTATTTTTTGTTTTTTGATAAATTGTGAAATGCTATTATGTTTCTCCTAAAACATGGCAAAGATTCGACAAGTTCGAAATAGCAGATCTTCCTAACACAATGTACTAGTCATTATTTTTTACAAATGCTTCTCCTCCTTTCCTTTTCGGCAACTCAACGACCCTTACATTACCGGAACTGCATTAACCGGCGGTAAATGGGGCGGCGACGGTCGGCTCTCATACCAGCACATTTCCCGAGTTAAGGACTAAACAAAAGATGGGGACCCTTCATACATAAGAGCCCTTCGCCAGAAACCCGCGGAAATCTCCGAGCTTGTAAGCGTTGAGAAAGTTTTAAGTTACGATGTCCAGTTACATCTTCATTAGGATCGGATGCGGGGAATGACCGCATCGGATGGACAGGAAGAGACGCATTCACTTCACTTCAATTCTCTTGATAGAGAGGTTGTTCCTTTTTCTTCGTCGGTCTCTTTCATTAGTAATTGCCGAACCTTATGTTGTGCCATTATAAAGGAAATGGTACTGTCTTTATTCGCTTGGTTAAGTATCTCATAAAAGTTGAATTTCTTTCCAATGATTCTTTCCCTTTCGTTTTAGTTTCCAGTGACTATATCTTTTAGTTATTAATATTTTACAACTTCAGTTAACAAATACATTAACCCATGATTTTTGAAAAAAAACTTTAAACTACGTTTTTTGGATTTAAACTTCTGTTCAAATCATGAGGAAAATACTTCAAAAAAGCATAGTTAGGTATGTTTTTTTGATTAAACAACCACATGGCAACATCGGACTTTAACTGTAAAAGCAACAAATAATTTACCATCAAATGTCCAAAATCATTGATACAAATTGTAAAAATGCCTTACTATTTCAGTTGTAATAAAACCTGATTCGATGTTAAATTAAGAGTAGGCATTTTCAAGCTAACTAAACTTAAAAAAAAAAAAGTCCTACATTTGCGAATGCCGAAAAAAGCAATCTATTTTTGTTTTCCGTCAGATTGGTGCATTTACAAGTTTAAAATTGATTTAGTAGCATTTTCAGTAAGTTTTTCCTGATTATTAGCAACTACAGTGTTTCAGTTTGTTCTTAGAAGACTTATTTGGTTATAATGCCAAATGGCGACATGATGTATTTAAGGGTTAATAAAAAATTTTTTGTCAACTAGACAAATATGTCGTCTGTTGAATTCCTAACTAAGTTCTCCTTATTATTCGGAAATCTTAGTTTTAGTTTGCAATGACTTGAAGTTTTACTTATTAATTCCTCCTCCATTTATCCAGTTGACAGTGATAAAGTTAAGTTCTTTATTACTCTTTTTTTACTATATGAAAACAATCGTTTTGCTTCTCAATGGCTTGATCTTGTCCTTATGAATTACTCCACATTTTACCCAGCTAGCAAATCGAATGGTTTGTGGATCATCAGTTTTGATATCCATCAAAACTGATGATCCACAAACCATTCCAACAAATGATAACAACTGTCTTAACAAAACATAAACAATCTCAAGACATCATACACTTCTTCGAAATAAAATTTAGATGCGTGATTTAAAAAACATGTTAAATTATTTGAAGTGTAAAAAGAAAATAAATAAATAAAATAAAATAAAATAGGATGGTCAAGCAATAGTTTCACTTAAAAAAGAAAAAAAGCCTTATATCGACTTACATAATGCTTTTGAATTTGTTTTCAGCCACGTGTGTTTGAAATTAGCCAAAGTGGCCAATATCAGCCAAGCCTGGCAACCCAAAGCAAGTATAAAATTTTAAAGCGAGAAGAGACAAATTTTCATTGTTATGGTTGCAAATCGTCTGCCTGATGCGTCAACTCAGTTTACTTCAAGGCTTAACTCAATTTGACTTTATATTAAAAAACTGTTTTTTGTAAAAAAAAATCGTGTTTTAACAGAAAAAACACGGATGTAGATGAGCTTAGAATGCAAAAATACAATTAAATCCAAAATTTCATCCAAATCTTTAGAGCCGTTTCCGCGAGATAAGAAATATACCCACAAGAAATGCTCGTTTAAAGATATAAGATTTGGACTTTAATCTTCACTTCGGGATCATCTGTAAAATTTAGTAAGTATATACCTACAAATGAATGATCCCCCCCCCCCTCCTCAGTGAATGAACTGCTCGCTTTTAGCAAGGCTTCAAAAATTGTTGCAGTAGTTATTCCCCTCTGTACATTTCTAAAAAGAAAACGACTGGACTCGTGTTTGTCTACTGCTTGGGAGGTGGGGGTGGGGGGTTCATTCACTGGTTTGGTGCACATTTTTTCATTTGCCGCCCCCTCCCCCCCCCCCAAAAAAACAAAAAGAATAAAAAATAATTGATGTATCTCAGAAAAAGGTCTCCCAAATTTATCAAAATAACTACATAGATATCATTGTAAATGTTTTTATTGTCATCTGCCAATGCTACACATTGTGATGCTGCGTTATGAATTAAAAAAAATGAAATTACACTTAAGTATTCATTCACCGGTCGGGCTACCTTATCATTTCTAAAAAGTTTCAATTTCTTTAAGTCTGATTACCAATAATTTATGGGTGAAATACACCAAAAGCACCCTACAATTGTCCTTCCTTAACAAAATTAATCTTTTCACTTTAATCAATATCAATTTACATAGCTTATTTTAGAAAAAATCCCGAAATACACACATACCGTTCCCTTTTCGGCAACCCTACAACGATTCACACATCGAACTGCTATCGTTTGAGCATTTCAGCCACCGCAATGTCCCTTTATTTTCACTCTAATGTAAGTGAGGAATTTTAATAGAAACTGACAAGTTATTTCCGTGTAGCTTCACCTAATCTCTTCCTCTTGGGAGGTCGACAGCATCACATACAAGTAGTTGCCCTGGACGGTTTAACTAATCCTTAATGCTTCTTATAAGCATTGTGGTTGACGCAGTAGGTGTCGTGCCACACACGTGGGGCAAATTGGACCTTTCTTGCTTTTTTCTGGCATGCGTCAGAAAATTACTTGCCAAAGCCTCGCTCTTGTTTCTTTGAAAAGGTGTGCCATCTCTTACATAAAGGGACGGTTAACCGCCATGTGAATTAAAAATTCAAATTTCTCAAGGAAATAATTTAAATCCTTTCCTCTTTTAGGATTTTTCCAACAAGTTAAAATGTGCCCTTAGAAAGTCAGGGCAAGCTAAAGGCCCGGCAGCAGAATTTCTTTTAGCATTAAATGACGCAAAATATTTTGAAGATAGTTTGTAAGATAAGCCGACATTAGATTAATTGTAAAATCTAAATGAAATACTTAAAAATACGATGCTAAACTATAAAGTATAAGCTCATACTACCTGTGGATTAATACCTCAATAAATAAATAAATAAATAAGTAAATAAATAAAAATAAATAAATAAATAAAAAAAAAAAAAAAAAAAAAAAAGCACGGTACAAATCTTCACTCACAAAAAGTTAAGTTTATTTTTTCTTGAAACGTTTTAGGTTTTTCTGGCCTCAAGTAAGAAATCGTCTGCAAAATTTCTTAATAATTGTCACGTGGGTTTTTTTGTGCTGTCGGGGCTGGAAGAAATTGCTCCAAAAAAACTGCGCTTCTGTCGATGTTTCTGAACAAATGTGTGCAATGTACAGTATTACCAGGGGTGCCCACCCCCTGAGAGCAAGGACGCACACCTCTAAATTTTGGGGACCCCCCCCCTAAATATGAGAAAAATAGCCCTCAACCCCCCTGAAAAATTTTAATGGCGCAATCGGGTACCCCCGGTATTACGCTACTAGTTACATATGCACTAGTTAGTATGCTCTTAAATAAATTTTATAACTACTTGTATACAATATACTGGCAGTATTACACTTAAGGCACTTTACCAATGGCATCAAGCATCCTCCCACTCTAAGAAGAATGAATGTTAAGTAAAATCAGATTTCGCGTGCGCGGGAAGAACGCTTCCAGCTGCACTACCATGCTTCAAGCAAATTTTATGCAAAATTTCAAGAAAATCGCCAAACGGTTTTGACTGTACAAGAATCACAAAGATACATAGATATACACATAACTATTGCTTTGTTATTAGTGAACAACCATTATCCTCGTAGAAAATGAGTTTTTTTTTTTTTTTCATTCCTTTAAACCGTTTCAAGATACTTTTAAATGGTACTTACAGCAGTGGCGTAGCTGACATGGGTGACAGCTGGGGCGGTCATTTGTGGTGTTACCCCTCCCCCCCCCCGTTACAGATGCAGAAAGAGTAAACAATATATGTAAGCATGAAATTCGTGCAATTTTCAGAAACAACTACATTTGAGTTATAACGAAATTTTGAGTAGGCTAATGTACAGAAAACAAATAAAGTGGGTGGTCCGGGGATTCAAATTTGTAGTTTAAAAAATGAAGTTTAGCTCCACAATTTTCAAAAACTTGCAATTCAACTTCGGGTCCCCCTCAGACGAGTGACACCCGGGGCAAGCCGCCCCCCCCCCCTTACCGTATAGTGATGCCACTGCTTACAGTGATACTACAGTACACTCCAGGGTTTCGTATTTCAACCGGTTGGATGAGGCCCTGAAGACAACTCGGTTTTTTGATTCAAACCAGAAGCTGAGGAACAGCTAATTCAGTACTCCAGTAAATCTTGATTTTTAATAAAAACTTCCAGGACTTAGTGACCACGACAAATTTAACGTGCTCTATTAAACCATTACTGCACACGGAGCTTACAATGACATGCATATTTTCTTAGTTATCTTGGCTAGTAATGAATGATGAAGTATGAAAGTATATTTATTTTTATGTGTGCGCTGTACAGTCTGATCACCGATTAGATGGAAAGGCAAACATCCAGTTCACAAGCGGAAATGGACGCATCTATTCGTTTTCAGAGTTGTCAGCTGTTGTAGGTTTGTTAGCCTCAAAATTAAAGAGAATCATATTCAAATGAGCGCAACACGTGCTTCAAATTCTAACTTTTCCCCCTTATTCAAATATAGTCGTCTTACTCTTAACTGGACGTTTGCCAATTCCATATAATCCGTGGGCAGCCTTCATGTGTGAATGTATATTTGTGACTCCGAGTATGAATGTACATTTGTGACTTGTGTGTCCATGTCAAAGCTTTTCCTCTTCACTTAACACAGTGTTTCTTAATTTCTTTTATTAGTGGAACCTTTTTTTAATGCTCAATTTTTCGTGGAACCCCTGATTTTTCATCACCAGTTTGCAGTGGCGTAAACAGGATTCTGTTTCGGAGGGGGCCAAGGTTCAAATCTCAAACAATCACATTAACTTTTTGTATTTGTCATTAAATAGCTAATTAAACATATTTCATTAACGATCATGCTAATTTTTGACAACTGCTAGTTATTATTTGTTATCGTAAAATACCAAATACATACTCATTTGTATTTTTTAAAAGGTGCAAATAACTTCAGAATTTATGAATGAATTTTTGATCAGACACATTTTTAATTAGGAAAAGAAATACTCATGTTTTTTATCTGCAAGCAATGATATTAATGATTCAATTAAATTTACACAGAAAAAGTTTTTAAGCCTTAAAAATAAAAATTTATTTATTTTTTCAACCATTTTTTAGTTATTTAAAAATTATGGACTTAGATGTTTCTATGCGCTAACGTAACGAACATTTAGATGCCCTTGACCAGTACTGCTCCTTAAATCGGTCCTTACTCGTTAAATGTTGAAATTGTCCTGTCAAATGCTGTCAGAGATACAGGGAGCGTAGCTGGCATCAAGAGCAGAATATATGAAATTGACGAGAAAAATCGTAATTTTTGGTGTGCATTTCCAAAAATTTTTCAATATTGAAATCACTTTTAGAATACCTTTGGTGATACTAGGGGATCAGAAGTTTCTCCTTGAATTTTTCGAAGTGAACTTAAATGCAATTTTAGCCTATCTTTGGAGACATTACGTGAGAAGGAGGTGCTTCGGGATTGATCTTGGAAAAATTGTGAAATTGAAATCTTGAAGGCACAATTTCAAACTATTTTTCATAGTCTAAAATTTGCATTATTTTAGGCAACAAATAATATTATTCCTACAGTGACTAACCTTGATGGGTAATAACGATCAGAGTAGTAGGTGCGAATGTAAAAGTAAATTAATTTTTGTTTCGAAAAATTGTTAATTTCATTGATTTTTTAAAGAACAAATTTCAAAGTTGTGAAAAGAAAACATTCAAGCCTCGTGAAACCCCTGAGAGAGCTCCGTTGAACCCTGGGGTTCTGCGGAACACAATTTAAGAAACGCTGACCTGACATAAAAATGGTGTCTCCAATTCTTGTAACAATGTTTTCCAGCATTAAACTTACGTATTTTTTTATTTTTATTATTTTTTTTACCAAGTTTGCCATTGCAAGTAAAAAACAAAAATATCTGTTCATTTAATAAGTAATGATTTTTAATTAGATGATGCTTCTACTTTAAGTCCATATCATTCAAGTAACAAATTTCAAGCAATAGGCTTACTAATTCTGACAAAACATATTTTTTATGCGCTGGGAAATATAAAAATTGCTCCGACGTTGTTAAAATTTTAAATAGGACATGGAGATATATCGCCAAATTTCCTCCCCTTCCCCCAATCATTCTAGCAACCCCAATGTGTTGGTAATCTCTTCTGTATAAACATCCTCAAAGGCCGCAATTTATTTTTCATCAGGGAGTATACAATGGTTACCACTACAGGCGGCTCTTCAACAAAACTGAATAAAAATGAACCCCTGGGGGATTACAAATAGGGGAAGGGGCCAGAAACGATTGAACCCTCGCAGCCAATGGCAGTAGGAGATAATATTTGGAGAGGGATCCTGCCTTTTGATTCCCGCCATTCTGAATGGGTGCATATGTCCAATGAGGGGGTGCCGCCTTTTTGTTTGAATCCATGTAACAGCGGGCCCCACTCAAATCCTGTCGGGGTGTTAGGCCCTCTAAGCCCCTCAAAGCGTTCCAAATCGAACATCTTCATCCCCGGGATATGAATGAAAATTAAATCCACCAGAGGGGTCGGGTAAAATGTAAAGCGCGGGGATTTTACAAATGATTTTTTATGATCAATAATTGTGTCCTTAAATTCTTACACATTTCACTAACCAAAAAATAAAGTGAAAAAAATCCAGAAAAATAAAATGTGAAAAGATTTATCTTCAACAAAATAAAAGTAAAAAGTAAATAAAAAACACATTAAACGAGGTATTTATTGATTGACTCGCTATTTACCAACAACAAAGCGACAACGCAGGACCTAAGTTCCATCCCTGTATAAAGCAATGAATCACGTGACTCACTATTTACCAATCACAAAGACGATAGATTTGTGGGAGTCAGGGGCCATGGTAGAGTGACATTAATAAGCAATCTTGATTGCTCAGTAATGAAAAAATGAAAAGTAGTAACCACAATTGTTTTATTTTTTTTTTATTATTTTTTTTTTATGGCCAATTTTATATTCATCCATTGAAAAGATTCTAATTGCAACTATAATCACTAACACGCTCTTGTTAAGATCACTTATCAAGAGGAGGATTACAAAATGCACCACTCAGTGATGAAATAATTACTTGATGTGATTCTAACCCAAATTCAGGACTACAAATATGAATCATTTCTTAAAAAAATAACATGTAGTGTCAAACATGCAGTGCATAATTTCTTGAAAGTAATGATAGATACTCTTAACAAAGTTTTCTAAGGGATTAACTTAATTTCTGCGAGTGAAGAGAAAGTCACACTGAAAGCAGTAACGAGCAATTATCCGTGGATTTTTTTTTTTTTTCTTGAAAGTGGGAAGGATCGTGGATAAACCGCCCTTGAACAGTTGGGAGTTGACTTTTTTTGTATTACAGTCCCGCTTGTTTATAACGAATCCATATGTAGCGAATTCATAGCTATAGCGTTCAATTCCCCCAAGCGTTTTACTAAATATTCCGGAACATTTTTTAACAAAATTACGGCTATTATAAGGACATTTTTATTCAGTCCTTTTGTCTTCGCTATGCACAGACGCTACTGTACGTCATTTGAAAAACAGCATTTTATCATGTTTTGAGAGTCAGGTATCTCGAATTAGAAACTTGAAAAAATAAAATGGTTGTCTGAGGTTAAATGTTGCTATTTTATTTTATTTATTAACAAAGAGCAAGAAGAGAAAAGGAAAGCTAAAGTATTGTTGTAAATAAATAATAAATGTTTTTTAAAATGTATATTTTATTTCTAAGGTTGGAAATGGGGTTCCCCAAAAAAATCTTAGCGTTGCATAGGTTGCGTTGGTCAACAAAGTTTAATAATTACATCAATTTTGTGTTACTAGTGTGCGGAAATATTATTTTAAGATGTAATTTTTTTCTATGATAGGGTTCTTCGTGGGTAAAACAACTTATTTTCATAAAAGTTGTATTAATCGACAAAGTTTAAAGACTAGTAATTTATTTAAAGCTAAAATTTCTTTTTTAAATATTATATTTCCTAAAATTAAATGTCCTTAAAAATACTTCAATTTTGCTTCAGGACTGCTTTTTCTGAACTTGCTTTGTATTTTCACGTGAAAAATTGAATGGAACGAATAACCGACCTCCGACTGAGCCCTGCCCCAATAGGCAGAGAATCCCCCCTTCTGGCAATCTGGCGCACATGGCCGCTCTCCCTGCAGCGGCCGCTCAATCATTCGGGCTAATAAGAAGCTAACGAAGCGCTAACGGTGTGGAACCACCGCCGACAAATCACGGTCGACCCGTCGCGTCGGGATTAGCGTGGAACGACACGCTCTGCCGAGATGGACCGAAAGTACCAGTCGTTGGCGAGAGATGGCGCTGAGGGCTACGTTTCAGTCAGAAAACGGGGCTCTGAGGTTTTTAATAACTTGACTATTTTTAGAAAAAGAAGACGAAAAAATAAATAAATAAATCAGTACGCTATCATACAAAGACGGGGCAAACTGATTTTCCAGTGCATGTGTTCAGCATAAAAAGAAAGGTGTCCTTCCCACGTTTACGAAGTTAAGTTTCCTTTAAATTAATTTTTTTGAAAAAAAAAGTAATAAGAAAAAGTAAAGTAATACTAATGATAAAATAATTTTCGTGGTTTTTTTTTTCTTTTTCCCTTTCTTATTTTCCCTTTTCTTATAGTCTTCTCTTTTCTTTTTTCTTTCGTTCTTTCTTTGTTGATAAATTATTTGAAGCATTAACAACTGTTTGTAATTCAAAGTGCTACATTTGCTAACAATTCAAACCATTTTTATTTAATTTTTCTTGGTTGTACGCTGTAAGTATATGCTTGTAATTCTTGGCTGGTTCTACTTTCTGCTTGCTAAGCAAGCCCCAAATCCAAATATTAAAAATAAATGACAAAATCAGTATTATATATATATATATATATATATATATATATATATATATATATAGAAAAAAAACTATTTTTCTTGTCCATTAACATTTATTTTATTATGCAGAAAGCATACAAAAGAACTACATGGTTTTGAAAAAATATACTCAGTTAACAGTATGCGTTAGGTCAGGTCACGCAATTGTGGAAAAAGCAGAAGCTCATCAAATTTTATGCAGTTTCAGTTTGTTTTTTCAACACTAGATAGCTTTAGATACTCGATTCGGCAACAAGTGTATTGGAAGGTCGTTGCTATTTCTTACACTACAAGAAGGCTTAATTTTACTCCATGAGACTTCTTTTACTTATGAGTCAGATTTACAAGGAGAAAACTTAGAATTTAAAGGGTTAATCACTTGTGTAGCAAACAACACTCCATTAATGCTTTTAGTACATGGGAAGTGGTTCACATTTGGATGTGTGCCGCGCCACAAACGGGTCATTAGGTGGTTCAAAAATTTATGTAAAAAAAGAAAGTTTCTCCTAGATGACAGGACACCCCTCAATATTTTTAGACTTGTGGATAGTAATATACTGGAAGAATTTCAGCTCCTTATTTCTACTGAAAGAAGGTGTTCAACCCCCTCCCCCAAACTTCATAAGTATGAGGAGGGGGGATAACAAAATACATTGAACTGAGAAAAAAAATGATACATATTATAATATACACTAGTAATTTGCATATACATTGTAATAAAATATTTTTTTACAAAGAAAAAAAAACAGCTGGGGAAATTAAAATGATTCTAAATTTGTGGCATTTTTTACGCTACGGCTAATGTTAAATTAAAGGTGTCGTTGAGCACTCTCTTAAAATTTGAGTAAGAAGCTAAAGCTTTTACAGCATAATACTATTAGTAAGTCTTAGAAAAAAGGGGGGGGGGGGAGGGGGTCCTGGACTCTCGCTGAAAAAAAAGTTTTTTTGAACCATCTTACGGATCATACATTGAAACATTCTAAATATTTAAAATCTTGATAAATTAACGCTTCTAAGTACTAACTGTAACTAAATTTTATTTGTATGCCTGGTATTGAAAAATTTGGTTCAAAAACCCTTGTTTTTTTATATATTTTTTCCTCTCATGGATATCCTGTATCTATACATAGATCATATTTGGCTGGAAAGCCAGTGCTATCTTCTGAATTTTCTTCCACTACTTTCTGTTTTGGACGATTGTACCCCAGTTTTTTTTTTTTTTTTTTTTTCTGGATAGCAAGGAAATTGGAATCCGCAGATTCCATCCAACTCAAGCCGGATCTTCCCATCTTCCTGCTCGTTAATTTTCTATAAGGTTTTCTTTTTTTTTTAAATTTTTCACTGGATTCATCGTTAATTCTTAAAATGTGATCCGTTCAGCAGTTTTTACACTCTATCATATCTGGTTCCCTGTAAAAACTTTTCCTGCTCCTTCGATACAAGGCAAACTTTGTTGTAATTAGAATTTGGATGACATTTTGTGAAAAAAGAAGAAGAAATAAAAAGCATACTTTGAAATGTGCTTTATAACTTGTTTTAAATAGTAACAAGTGAAAATGCGTTAACTAGGAAATTAAAATCTTAAAATGCGAATATTAAAATTAATTAAGAATTGAAAATAATCCTTCGCAGTTTCACTAATGGACACCAGGTGGTACGATAGATAATAATAATGATGCAATATGTATCATATATTTCGAAATGATAGTTGCTGAAATTAAGTGAAAGACTTATTCATCGTTTGCATTTGTTTAATTCTCGAAACTGAGCACGTAATTATTTTTGCTTTGTTGTTACTACTTCCTTCTCATTCCATGAAGCATAATACGTACATAAGTTACTCACCTTGTGTATGACCTTTATGTGTTTATGTGTTTACTAATAGTAAAGCTGAAAGTCTGTATGTCTTTTACGTGCATAGCGCCTAGACCGTTTTGCCTATTTTCATGAAATTTGGCACAAAATTAGTTCTTAGCATAGGGGTGAGCACGTTAAAGAGATTTTTCGAAAATTCGGTTTTGTTCTTTTTCTATTCCAATTTTAAGCTAATTTTACCGAGCGAACTACCATAACATGGACGAGTAAATTACCACAATATGGACGAGTAAATTACCACAACATGGACGAGCAAATTAAAATAACATATTGGCGACAGATTCATCATCCATTATTTGTAAATATACAGGCGAGCCAAATGACCTTTTAATTTTCTACTACAGGCAAAGCCATGCAGGTACCGCGCTAGTTGTAAATAAATTGTATGCGCTTGTCAAGACTGTGCCACATTATAATCTCAAGAATTGCAAATATACAAATTTCTGAAAATAATTTATTTGGAAACGATTCCGAAATAGAGGTATGAAACTTTAAAATCCGTTAACAAATGGCTTTTATTACCACCATAAATGAACCCGGAATTTAAGTACGAGGGGAGGAGCCTGATCCGCCGCGAAAAGAAAACATGTTCGTGAATAACTCGCGTGAAAATACGAACAAAGAATTCACGTATCACGGTCTGGGAAAACTTCCAAATGGAGTCATTTGCGAACGAGCCGGCGCGGAAATTGGCAATTCTGTCTCCAAAATCGCATGCTAATTCAGTCCTATTTGAATCCACGATTGTCGGGGAAATGTTGTGTTAGGGCACAATGGATTTCCCTACCCCCGTTTCTTCCCCCGCCAGAAATTCCCTACGATGTTTCCCCGACGAGGTTTGACAGGCGGGGAAAAGGCATGTCCAAGTTAACTGAGCAGAACAGAATAACGATCAACTCAAGTGCTTGTGGGGGGAGGGGGAACTGACTTGACCTTTTCGTGACAGAAACTTTGGCGACGATTGGCGTGCCAGAACCGAAGTGACATCACAGTGTTGGCGAGATCTGACACTTTTAGGCACGATTTGCAAATTCACTGAGTTGGATATGTAAATGCACAGTTCTGGATCTCAAAGTCAGACTGACATTCGTCACCCAATTCGCTGTTTTTCAGGAGAGCGCAAAAAACTTTGTCGGGTGCATGCAAAGGATGGAACTCCAGCTCTTATATCACTGGTAAATGTGGGGTGTCCTACCAAGAGCTGCGCCCCTCCCCTCCCCCCAAATGAGAGCCTCAAAAGAGAAAAAGAAAAGTTTCAATGGGGCAGTCTGTACCTCCCTAGTGGGCACCCCGGGATAAATAATTATAAAGTATTTTATTATTTTCAATATATATATATATAAAATTTTGTTTTTGCGGCTCAATACAGAATAAGATTCTACACATACGACGAAAGATCATGTTAGCCTAATTGGAAACTAGGGGCATAGCTCTTACGGGTGCCCGACTAGGAATAGGAGTATAGAGTTTTTAAAGTTCTGCAGAGGGAGAGGGGCCGATGACTAACTGACAACGGCCAAAACTTGGCTCTCGGCGTCCCTGGCATTAATGACCTGAACATCGAAATTTTTGAACTAGTTATACTGACTCTGAGATGCAGAGTTCTGCAAAGGTAACATTTGCAGCATTTTTTGAATCGCTGCAAATCGTAAGCAAGTACTAACTTATAGGAAGTAAGGTTTCAACTTTCAGAAAATTAGAGAAATCGAAACTGAATTTTTGATTCCAAAAAAAAAAAAAAAAATAAATAAATAAATAATTCGTCTGCAAAATCTTGTGTTTGAAAAACGTACAACAACACTCTCAAATATGAATCGCATTCACTTTCGAGGATCTTTCAATGGTAGGACAAATTTTGTCATTTACGACGATTGTTTTCTCGCTTGGTCAGAAACTCAGGCTCAAATCTCACGAAAATTTCGTCAATTTGGCGAAAAGCGTACTCGGCGCATTTTTCACGTTGCCATTTCGTTAAATAGGACGAAAATTTCGTGACTTGTGAGCATGCTTTTCTAAGAGTGAATTGTTCAAACTCCTTGTGAAACGGTATCATTTAAATTATTTCGAAGGAAGAAAACGTTGCTTTTTTTTTTGCATTTTGTATGACATAGAATCGAGTTCTGAATCCCAATGATTTGAAAAAAAAAACTTGTTATAAAATTGAAATAGTAATATTTTAATTTTAAAGTAATTTAAACACTTCATTAGCTTGCTGGCACAGTTAGGATTTTCATAAAGTTAAAGGAGACTGGTATAATCTAAATGCCTTATGCGTTCAAATGCTGTTTTTTTAAAAATTATTTTTAACATTTATTTATTTATTTATTTTAAAGAATTCGTCATAAAAATTCTCTGTGCGGGAAAAAATACTAAAGAATAAAAATTAGTTCCTTCATCCGCGTTCTGTTTATTGAATATAGAGTACTGATGGCATTTTCTTTTTGCAAAAAACTATCTTGACTCTTTCCTTGTAGCCCATGGCGTCTGAACTTCTTTTAGTCAAGTGTTTTAATATATAGTTTTCTTGAGTATCATCACTTATTTTAAATTACTTTGTTTATGTCTCAATAATGCAAAATAAATAAATAAATAAATAAAAGTAAAATAAGTAAATAAATAAATAAATAATATAAAAATAAAATAAGTAAATAAAAAGTTCCCTTAATTTTTTTAATTTTGTGCAATCTTTAAGACTCTTCTCTACTGCTATACCTTTTTAGAACCATCAGTACAGAATAATGACTATTTCCTTCATTCAAAATTAAAGAGAAATATAAAAATTTAGGTTTATATGTCATAAAATTTTTGCTATTAAGAATGAGAAGTTTTAGTTATTCATTTACGAATAAAAAATTTAATTTTCACTGGAGTTATGGTCAAGTGGGGTAATTATGGCTATGGAATTACTGACCAGCGCCATTGTCAAAAAAAAAAAAAAAAAAAGAGATAAATAAATAAAAATAAAACAATGTGTTTAGCAAGTTCTATGTTTATTTTTTGTTTCAGAAATATGTCAGTCACTGACAGATAAAAGATATCGAGTCCAGAATCAAATATAATTCTTATACAATGTATAAATCATAGAAAAAGTGTTGGCACATATTGATTCAAAATGATTTAATCGATTAACTGCACTTTCTTATGGTAAGTGCAAAGCGCAAATCAGCTCACAATTAAGTCCACGATTCTTTTAATCCTTTTGATTAGTTTTTTTTTCTTTTGTTCGTTTAAAAGTTTAGATGCTGAATATATAGGGTAGTAATTACTCCGCTTTTTTACCAGAAAGGGGTAATTATGACCATGTGTAAAAGTTCAAATAAGAGAGCTAAGGAAAAAAGTA
Source organism: Uloborus diversus (assembly GCF_026930045.1). NCBI lineage: Eukaryota > Metazoa > Arthropoda > Arachnida > Araneae > Uloboridae > Uloborus > Uloborus diversus. The sequence goes on from NC_072737.1 coordinate 93,973,929, forward strand.
ACCCAGTGCCAACTAAGAACTTTAAAATAAGGCTAAAGTCAAAGAAATATGGAGAAATATTAACAGCAAAAGACGTCATGAAAACCTGTAGATGATAGGGAAGATGAGAATAAAAAAGAACTGAAAAACAAGTAAAGAAGGGTATCAAGCTGAAAAAATATAAAGGCGAACGATTAAAATTCATGCAAAACTCAGAACGCAATAAAGAAAGAATGAAAAAGAAAGAAGGGAGAGCGAAAAAAGAAAAAAAAAGGAAGGAAAAAACATAAAGTTGGAAGCCCCAAATTAAAAAGCGAGTCAAGGGATCCTTAGATTTTTCATCCTCTTCTGATTCAGACACCAAGGAAACAGAAATTCAAGACATGTCTGTCGTAAAGTGATATGGAACTAGAAGATCTAGAAAAAGTGATTTATGTAACAGAGACAAATTTAAAGCCTGGAAAAAACTTTCCACAACATTTTAAAAGGAGATTACGTGCAAACAAGCAAAGCATCAGTAGACGTAATTGTTCCATCAAAATACGACCATATAGAAATTATGACAAACACAAGTGTTCGTTATCACCCCCCTCCCTCCATGAAGTCAGAATTTTCCAAATTTTTAATTTGCATGACTTTTGGTGGTTTAGTTGTAAATTGCAATCACGCCTTTAAGAGTCTCAATAAATAACTTAGAAGATTTTCCCATATTCAAAGAGTTAAAAAGAAAAACACTTAAACCATCAAAATATTTAACTCTTTGAAGTAGACATGAAAAAGTTCAAAAAAAAAAAAAAAAAAAAAAAAAAACAGAAGCGGTCATAATTACTCCAATTTAACCTATGTTTTGCAGCTTAGGCATTTGTTAAAGTGAAAGTGGCACAGAATTCCGTTTTTTAAAAAGAGACTGGTTTAAAATGGCTTAATCTCAAATATTATTTTATATATCAAATAAGTGAGCACAGCATTCAGCGTAATAGAGTTAAAAATGTATCAAAGTAATGTACCTGTTCTGCAAACTGCATACTTTGATAAAATTTAATATCTTACGTTTTGCAATTAATCTTTTTAAGCAAGCAGAGTTCAATTGCTTTTTACATAGATTATCATCTATAGCGAGGTTAATTCATGAAGTTATGAGCAGAGTAAAAAGGGGAATTAATGAGAATTTTCTTCAGTTGCCAAGATTATTCGGCGATTATTTACTTAATTTATTAACCCCGGAAACCTGCCCCAAGCTTTTCCCTTCATACTTGAGAGTAATAAATTGAACGTTTCGCCGTCAATAAGTTAAACAACTCTGAAACATGCCACGACTAGTGCTTCTCCCACCTTAAGTTGTCGAAGTTTTTAGGGGCGGGTTCAGGTGGGCCCGAGAACCGATTACCCTAAAAGCGTCCACGGCAGTCTTTTGGTATCTCCCGATCTCGGGAAAGGTCAAAGGGTAGGTGCCAGACCAAGAACAGGGGGCGGGCAGCGACTTTGGTTTCCCTTCCACGTTAAAAAACGATTAATTAGGAGATTGGACATGCGAACTAGAGCTTAACTCGCTGCAAATGAGCGCGCAAATGATACACCCTGATGACATAAACTGCATATCCATCATCGTACCAGCAAAATCACCTATCGGGGAAGATATTTCCAAACGATGTTGGCTGAAATCGGCTTTGCCTCCTTGTTTATTTTGGAAGCAAAGAGCAGGGTATTAAATCTTCTGCTGGTTATAGTTAAAAAATCTTCATAATTGAATAGGTCGTGTCGTACATCTAAAAGGACACTATTCACAGTTCTAGAGCTTGAATACGCCATCTTGCGGTGGTTAAAAATTAATATCCAAAGAGGTTAAACATTTCAATTTTGCGCAGACAAGACAGACGTCGCACTGGACATGTCATATCTTGTCCAATAAATTGGGGATTTTGATTTTATCTCTTTCTGCCGCCATTTGCAAAGGCACCTACAGCGCTTCCTATAGTCTCTTTGAATTGCGTGTTGGAAGTAGTGGTGCGACATCGATGAAAAATTATCGATGGTACTGATACATTGACCAAAAAACATAGATTTTTAAAAAAATATATTAAGTACTCTTTTGAATATTATACTAATAAATGAAAAATTTATATCTGAAGAATCATTTGCTTTAAAAACAAATCATTTGTGGTTTATTCATTTTACCCCATGAACAAAATTTCTTATATTTTCATAAGTCTTGTACTGAATTTTTAAATATTTCATCAATCTGCCAATTTCGATTTGTACCCCGGCATAACAAGCAACACAACTGAAAAAAAAAAAAAAAAAAAAAAAAAAAGAATAATGCAATGTTTACTGGTTAGTTTTTTTTATGTCTAACATAAAATAGAAGAAAGTTTAGTATAAAATTTTAATAGTGAGTCGCTATATTGATAATATCGTTTTAATGCGCCCACACACCAGTTATGTTGGTTAACTTCGTTTGAGTTATGTGGCAGGAAAAAGTATTAAATTTAGATTTTAAATCACTAATTTAGTACGTTTTTCCCAAATCTTGAGTTGTGTCGCATTCATCGCCGGGGTGCGACATGAGGATTTAATATTCAGTCTACACGAAAAATTCTTCTTGCATCTTGCCTACAGATTTTTCTCTTTTTTAACAAAATCAGAATGATTCAGAATATGCAATGTTTTCTATTTTACGGTGAACAAATTGGTATTTAGCGATATTATTTTACTGCTTCAAGACGCTTCAATTTCGCCAGCAGACGATAATGTTTCTATTTCAAATGCTCAAAAAATATTCAAGGATTATTGAATAAATATTTATTTACACGTACGATTTACGCCAAAGCACTTCTTAATAAATTTGACCGAAGCCAACAAGCTTATTAGACCAGTAGTTTTAAAGTCACTTCCCGTCGTAGAGTGTTAGGTTAAAGCTAAGTATTCAAACTTCAATACTGAACAAAATATTGTTAACTCTTTGAGAACCATTACGGTAGAATAAGAAAATTTGCGGTAATAAAAATAAAAAAAAAAGAAAAAAAAAACATTCCTTAAATCAGTGGTGCTTAGCTTACGGCCCGCGAAGCTGATGCGTGTGACCCGTTGTTTTGTTCAATATTACAAATCGAAATGCACGATTAGTGACAATGTCACAAATTTGAAACCAAATATTCAGAAATTGGTTTCTGAAAACATGCATTTAAAAAGTAAACATCAAGTAATGGTAGCAACAATTATTGGTTTGTAAATGTTCTTTCCTTTTTCATCTTTTCCCACATGTTATAAAACACTTTGAAATTTTATACGTGTTATGGCCCGCGAGATGCGTTTTAACATGATTCACAGCTTTCGTGTAAAAAAAAGTAAAAACGAAACGGGTTAAAGCCAAAAAAATAAATCGCGAAATTGTGATATTATTATCAATATTTATTGACTGATTTAAGTTAATTTCTAACTCTCCCCCCTCTGTATTCTTACTGTCTGTAAACCTTCTTTTGGACTTTTAGTAATTTAGTTTTGAATAGTTGCTCAAGAACGGGCTAAAAAGCAATAATAAGATTCTGTTAGTATTTTCCTATGCATGCATAATAACTGATGACATAACCGCTAGCTTGACAGTCCATTGTGGGTCCTGATCTTTTCCATAAGTTTCTTCCAGCCGGATCTATTTTTGCCTGACTTCTCCAATTTTAGGGTTTGATTGATTTGAAGTCTCCTTCCATTTTTGATCTTCCTCTCGGACGTTTGCGAGTTGGTCCAGCAGTTAGGATCTCAAAGTGAGATGGACTCGAAGGATATACGGATAACATGTCCTGCCTATCTCATTCTTTGCAATTTAATGTATTTTACTACGTCTATGTCTCGATAGTATCTGTATCTGTACAGTTCAAAGTTTTGCATTTTTCTCTATACTCCGGTTATTCATACTTTCCCAAACATACCACGTAGAATTTTCCTTTCGAAAATTGACAAAAGCAATCCCTACTTTTGGTTCATTGTTCTCTAATGATGGTTTTATACAGTACATTTTTTGTTTTCGTCTTAATAAGTTTAGATTTGAAGTATTTTTTCATGTCATAATAGATTCGGTTTGCAGCAACTAATCTTTTATTTCTGATTTTAAATTATTCTAAGAATGAATATATTAATTGATAAATTTATTCAAAATATTTTATGACTAAATATTTTTTTAAAGGTTAAAACTAATGTGTAAAACCAAGATTATTTTTTACAACTTAAATAAGTTTTAATTCCCACTTAGACTTAACAGATCAGAATTTTAATCAATGTAAGTTATCAAGATGTGCAAAAAAAATTTTGTCAGAAGACATCTATTTTATTCTTTTTTGAGAGTTGGCAAATCAAATCGTGGGACATTTTGGCGAATTTAGATTTCTTCGAAATACCATAAAATATTTTTCTTCTCTGCGACTCAATCTTCTGCAACCATAAAGCGACCACCAGCAAATAAATGAAATAATAAATGCCCCATCAGTTCAATACACCGCCTATCACCTCCACTATCAGAACAGGGGAAGAGAAAATCGACAGCATGTCCACAACAGAGGCGTGAACAGAATAAAGCTGCAACACGACAAGCACCTCTCTCAATAGATATCCCATACATATCCCCCCACCATACCGGATTAAGTGCCCAAAGAAGCCACTGTCTATTTATACAAACATGAGCTCACAGTTGCTGGAGTGGCACTCGCTTGTTTGATACCCTCCTTCTTCTCATAGAATTGTGTTGGGGGTTGATCTTTTATCGTCTGATACGCTCCCATCCCCCCTCTATGCGCCATTTTCAACTGTGGGAGAGGGGATGGGAAAGTCCTATAGAAGTTGCCGAGTGTTGCCAGTTGGAGTGGCAGCATGTCTATATTCAGTTGCCTGGAATAGATATAGGATATAGATTTCTATGGGGGAGCTCTTGACTCTGGAACGGAAGTGGTTCATTGCAGATGGCTTCGATAAATATGGATCAATTGAATGTATGAAAAGTTATTCCTTCTAACAAAGGGAAACTCCCCCTTCCACCGTTTTTTTCGCTCCCTTTTATCAAAATTTGAGCGTTATTTGAGAGGGAATGGAATGGATTGAAAGCAAAGTAGTCCATTTAAAATCCGCGAAAACGTGGTCATTGAAAAAAGCTGCGAAAAGGGGGTGAAGGAATAAAGAAAAGGAGCTTGAGTTGACGAATGGAAAGATCGAATCTATGGAGGACAGATAAGAGGATATCTGATGAAGGTTTTATAGTAAATCGGAAAGCAATAAATAAAATATCTATGCAACATGAGTCCACAGGAAAACGTTGTTTATGGGAAAATAAAACTGAAGTTTTCTGAAAGCTTTTGTTATAGGACTTGTTGAATATTTGAGACTGTTGAAATGTTCTTGGGTGCTTCAATCAAGGCATTGGAGTTTATTTATATCTTTAATTTTAAACTTTATAAATGTTAGTGAATTGAGATGCATTGTTTTAAGTGAAATTCAGTGTGTTATTGAATCTTAACCAAGCTGCTTCAGTAGAAATAAATTGCATTGCATTTTATTATAGGAGTTTTATGAATGAAACAGAAACTTTGATTCTTATCAACAGACATCAGGCCACCGAAGCAAAATAAGTTAAAAAAATGAAACAATAAACAAATTCATCCCCTTCCAAATTCTCATAAAAAATATATTGCCGTATTATTTTCTTAGTAGAGGAAAGCTACTTTTACTGGTGAAACTTAACCAAGCCTCTTGTTTTGGTGGATAAGAAAGTTCGAACTTCAGACAGCTACATAAAGACTCGCAACACATTTTGTAATTTTGTGTGTCACAACATCGTTTAAGACACGATGACAGACTCCCAAATCTGTAGTCCCCACATCGTAAATGATAACCCCCGTTCCCCGTTCTTGGAGCATTCAAAGAATTCTTGTTAGCAGCATCCCGAGTTTCGTTGCAAACACACGCACAAATACATACGCACGTGAGAACCCCCCCCCCCTTGACATATGAACAAAGTAATATACAGCCTGGTGCGTTTACGTTTCGGGAAGTGACACATTTATGCGCCATTTAAGGAGATTCTTGGGTTGTAACGAGTATCGGTAATAATTCTCTTCCACCCCTGACAGAACGTGTCAGGAGTGAATCGTTTGCTTCTTTTTTAATTTTTATTTCTTCAGCGGATGTCATGACTCTTAAAACATCAAGTAATTCCGTCGGCCATTTTTTTTTCAAAGCTCGGTGGTGTTGGATAGCATTTTCTAATTTCGATTTTAAAGGAATATCTGTTAAAAATGGAATAGGTGTTTTGTAATTTATTACTCTATCCCTTGAAGGGGAGATACTATATAAGTTTAAAGTTCGAAGTCTTTACAGGTTTTACTGTATTATTAATTAGCCAAAAAGTCAAAAAACTTAACTCTGCAACTAACAATTGCAGGGGCGGATCCAGGAATATTTGTGAGGGGGTCAAGTTTCAACGGTCAGAGTTATAATTACTGCGCAAAAAAGTATCCGTTAAGCAGGGGTGCCCATCCCTGCAAGGGGAGGATGGTCCAACCCTTTATGTGCTGCAGAGCCTCACCCTCCCTCCTCCCAAATGAGAAAATCTTCTAATAACCGCCCCTCCGCAAAATTTTTCAATGACGCAGCATGCGCCCTGAATTATATTCCCTCTAATTTTCATCAAAAATCATATTTCTTTAGGCAGCCAGGCTATTTATATTACTGTAAGCTTGGAATATATGAGATTACGGTCGAAAAATATTTGGGAAAAACACACATAACATGTGCTTTAAGGTGGAAGAGTGCTCTGAAAAAACGCTAAGCTCCTTAGAGTTGATTGTTCTTTTAAAAATGAACAAAAAACTCAAAATAGCAATAGCCCAGTTAACGGACCCCAGTCAATCCTTTGAAGTATGATGTGTGAATTTGTGATATGCTATTTTTTTTCTTATCTAAAAGTTTGAAGTGAAATGAAAATCACAATAAAGTTCTCATCACAGGGGGGTCAGCTGAACTTCTGACCCTCCCCTGAATCCGCCCTTGACCATTGGACGTTGCGGTCTGATCAGTAAGGCGTTGTACTCGTACCTATTGGGGACCATGATCGATTCGAGCCGATCGTGTTTGCCAATGGTGACTAGGGCACTTTAAATATGTCGTGGCCAAGTTTCCATACCGAATGAATACTTCTGGAGGTGCTGGATTATAGATTTGTCGGTATATACTGGGGGATCCTGAAGTGTCACTCTATTATATCATGTCTAAATTCTTCACACTTAGACTTCTTATCAATATTTTTAATGGGTATTTCTAAGAAGTTTTCATAGTTCAGAAGAAGCATTTTATCTTCACTGTCAGGTGACAGGTCTTCGCGTTCTCTTTGGAGCAAAACTTAAATTATTTTGGAATAGGAACCCTAATGTAACACTCCTATTATAATCAGTACTATAATCATATATATAATATATATATATAATATTATAATCAGAAGCAAAAGGTACGAATTCATTATAAACAGATTGGAAAATTTCCCTGAAATTTATAGTAAAAAATTGTCTATTAATTGCACGTAATAGTACGAATTTATTGTGAAGTAAAATCTCACCCAGGACGTTTAATTATTCTATACTTATATATTTCACCTGATACGTTATTTTGAAGGATTGCTTAGCTTCGGTTAAGTTTTTCTCATCAACTTTTATACGGATTAATACCGCGTAACAAATTACGTATGTATTTACGAAATAGAAGTACTATTCTTATTTGCTATGCATTTAATTTGCCACTTTTTGGGACTGAAATCCTTGGGCATCATTTTTATTTGGAGTATATTAATTATAGCTATTGTTTTAAGTCATTTATAAATGATTGGCTCCGAATCCTCTCCGGATACCAATCCGCCTCATTTTCATAGTTATGGCATTAGAATAAAAAAAAATTTCGATATGGCTTGATTTGAGCACAAACATGGCGAGGAATAATGCAAGTTTGGGATTTGCAGACAGGAAAATATTTTTTCCTTCTCTCGACCTTCCTTTTCCAAACGATATGTTGAGGGTGATGGGGAACGATTTTAACGAGGGACCACCCTCGCTGGAAATTCTAACCTAGTGGGGTTAAAAAAAAAATAAAGTAAGAAGAACGGGAGTGTCACGGTGGCAATTAGGCGTGAAGAGGAATGTTGTCTGAAGTGGCGTGAGGACGTGCGATTTTCGTCTAGGCTATTTCACGGGCGAGTTTGCTTTTGGGGATAATTTTATAGCCATCTGCTCCAAACAGTGCTGTAAGTAAAATTCGTCACCCCTTGCATATAAATTCTCGCAGAAGAGGCACGAAACTGGAAATCTTTTTAGCAGATATTTATTTCCTGACGTTGCTGTTCATAACCTTGGGCTCTCCCGGGAGTAACAAGAGGTTTAATATTCGAAAGCTGCCCTTTTGCCAAAACGAGAAATCCTCAAAAAACAGGGAAATATTATTGTATGGTTTTGCTTTGATTAGAGTTCGACAGTGGCGCAGCTAAGGGATGTGAAAGCACCCCCCCCCCCCCCAGAGGCATTGGTTTTAGCATAAATGCATATTCTTATACAGTAGTTTCTGCATATGAAAGGGCTGTTTTGATTTAAAAAAAAAACTTTCACAAAGTATTTTTGATCAAAAAATCCCTTTCAGAGGGTATTTTTGATCAAAAAGCACCCTTGAGAAGTTTTTTTTTTTTTTTAATTAAAAAAAAAAACTTTCCAGAGGGTTTCTTGCTACGCTAGTGGAGTTCGAACAATAATTCCAGAGGGTATTGCAATAATTTGAGCCGGTTCGGCACTGTAAAAGTGTAAAGTGTGCGAAGTCAGTGGGCGATAGCGTCTTAAGAGCTACTCAGCATTAGAAGAAAACTTGGTTTTGTTTTAGTTATTATGTAACTACCTCCCATCCCTACTGATTTGAAATGATACTTTTTCTTCAACTAAAATGCGTACACACCTTTTCAAAAAATCTATTAGAGTCTCTTTGGAATTAATTCTATGCCAAAACACATAAAAAGATTAGCAGTAGCTTTAAAACTCAAAATAATCCTTCAACTGTATAGTTCATCGCTTAACGCGCCAAGCAAGCACGCTACAGTAACCCTGCCCTCAAGCACGTGAAGCGGTTTTTTTTCCTGCAATTTAAAATATTTCGCCAAATAAACAACACTACAATGAAAACTTTATAAAGAACAATCACAGTTGAATAATACGACAAATGAAATTATTTGCCTAGATAAGTAACTAACAAAACCCAATAGAAAAATCCTACAAAATCAAATTATGTACGTGAATATCGAAAAAAAAAAAACCGCATTCAAAAATCAGTTCGGTGACCACAACAGTCCCACAATAGCGTAGCTATTGATACTGTCGGCCAGCGCCCCCTCGAGTTACTTACCCCGCCATCTATTAGCAATTCATAGAACTAAACTTTCCCCGCCATCGAGTTAACTTACCCCGCCATCTATTAGCAATTCATAGAACTAAACTTTCCCCGCCATCGAGTTAACTTACCCCGCCATCTATTAGGAATTTATAGAACTAAACAATTAATTAAGCATTTAATTTGCAAATATTTCGGTCAATCTGATTTAAAAAAAAAAATAGCCTGTAACCTTCCTCAATAAATGGACTATTCAACACAAAAAGAATTTTCCAATTCGAACCAGTAGTTCCTGAGCATAGAGCATTCAATTATTAGTATAGATTATGTATTTGTTTCATTGCTCTTGCATGTTTATTATTAAGATTTTTGTAATAGTTGATAAGTCATTAAAACGATGAATAGTTGAGACAATAATCCTTGTGTGCGAGAAAGGTTCTGGTGATTTTGACTACAATAGTAACAAAGTTATGTTTATAAGGTTTTCTGAGCAATCGTACAAGACAATTATATAAATGACTGATTTTGATGTTTGGAGTAAGTGTAAATAGTTACAAGTCAAAGAATTTAGATTGATGGACAGCTAATTTATTCGGGAACCCTGGTTTAACCAACTATCCAAAGTTTCTAAGGTATAGCAAAACTAATAAAGATACTTACTTGAATACCAAAATCGAAACCACTTATTGTTATGTGCTCTTAAAATCTCAGAATGCGTTTAGTTTTCCTTGTACTTGTGTTTTATTTATTATTTTTTAAAATACTCATTGCTGTGTTACATATATACATAGGCACGAAATCTGGAACGCGAGCTACTTCGTACAGTTTTTGTTATTGTAACTTTCAATAAGGTTGAAAATTAAAAGTCGCTTTTGCATTCATAGGCCGGTTTTTGTCATAGGTTTAATCATAATTATACCTTTAAAACTTAATGCTCTGTTGCTCCATTCTTTCTCAGAAAGAAATTTATCAAGGATTTAATCTTTAGAAGTATATTGTGTATTTCCACGGGTGCCTACCTAAGGGCGGGGGGGGGGGGGGGAGGTAATGGAGCAGACTGCGCGATTGAAATTTTTGGGGGGGTTGTTTTGAGAGGTATCTTTTGCTTTTTTCTGGGGAAGACTCTTGATTTGGGGGGTCTTTGTGAAATTTAGGACGTGCCCCCTTGCTCTTCGGGGGTGGGTACCCCTGGCATATCTAATTATGAAACGAAGTTTGAAAAGAAAAACTTTGATGAGTCAACTTTGAAGTATAATTTCAAAAATGGTTTGTGAAGGAAGGCTACATGAGAACATTATAAGGGAGTAGCTTGTTTTCGTTAGCAAAATACTTCTCCGGTTTGGAATGCCGTTTAATGGAATCAGAACCAGTTTGGACGAATTTGATTCGATTGCAATAAGTGGCAGAGAAGCTAAGTAGTCTGGTTGAATAGATTCTCGTGAAAAGGTGATGTCTTTCTTTTTGCATCTACTCAACAGCAACACGATCCCTCTGTGTAAAATCTAGATGTTTCGAGAAGTTAAGAAGCCGCTAGGGTAAATGTTTCTGAAACCTATATTCAACTCGGGGCAGATGGGGTGATATCGACACCACGAGGTGATGAAACTATTCATGCCGTGATGCTGCGTGCAGATTATGACGTCACGATGGTGCTAAAAGCGACATCTCGTAAACACCTCTGTTTCAGCACGGCATGCAATTAGACTATGAGGCAACAATTGGCGAATCTCTGCCTTGCTTGGCAAGAAAAGAATGACATTTTAGTTTTGTGAACTAAAACAAAACTATCTAAAAGAAAATATTCTCTGATATCAGTGAAATCGTGCATGTATGCATCTGATTAACGGGCCAACCAGGGCCTAATTAACACATGATCCTACAGAACCAATTACCTCGGTACCATGGTTTTAGGGGCACCAAAGTGGCGTAAATTTCATTCTTTTTTTCTTTCCTTTTTAGGAAAGAACTAACTTTGAAAATGCGTAGATTTTCTTGGGGGGGTATCGAATTTAACCCTGGGCATCTCTTTGACTTGAGCGATCCCTGATCAGAAATCTTAAAGAACTTGAATGTGAGGATGTTTTTCAAGATATTTTTAAAATATAATTTGGAAGTTTCATGTCCTTTTGAATGAGTTATCTCAGAAGATAAGAGAAATTGTCTTATGGAGATATAATTGTCAGTTACATAGATGCACATTGGGGGGGGGGGAAGCGTTTTTAACGTTTTTTAATAAGGTCATTGCCTCACTAGAAAAAGTCACGAGGAAGTTTTTTCACATTTCCTTTTTGAATAGAAGGTGCTTTTCATTCTTATATTTCTACAGCAGAAAAAAATATGTGAAAATGTTTTGCACGTGATTCATGTAGATTACAAAATGTGTGTATGTATGTATATATATATATATATATATATATATATATATATATATATATATATATATATATATATATATATATATATATATATATATATATATATATATATGTTTGAAAATGTGTGGATAAAGCAAAATTTGCCACCCCTGAAAATTTTGCCGCCCTAGGCAGCTGCCTACTCTGCCTCTTGGAAAATTGGGCCCTGAGGCTTCCATTATGATCTCTGAATCTGTCAACTCTACCGCACTGCCGTACTAAACTTTTGATTTCATCTGATTCCATAAAAGGGCATATGGTCCTCTTATTTTCAATAATTTTCTGTATAATTTTCACTGGGATGGGGAATTTGGGAGACCTATTCAAATATTCCCCCGCCCCCCTCCCCACACTATTTCCATTTATTCATTCCATGCTCCCTTCCCGATTACATAATAGATTGAGCTATTTACATATTAACCTATTTACATATTTACTTATTTGTGATGAATTCATATTAAACTAACTTCTTGTTATTCTTCATTGGTCAAAAATAAATAAATAAATAAATAAAATGAAAGAAAATAAAATAGAAATAAACGATTCTATATAGAGTTACACTACCACTTTCTTAGCAAGAAATTTTGAGCTTAAAATACGAAATCGATATTATTTATGCATTTTTGTGGAAGTAAGTCTTGACAATTGAGTGACGTATTACAAGATTCTTATGCAGCACTCAAATGCTGACAAAAGCGTGTTTTTATTTCTGACGGCACTTAAATTCTTGCTTAACGTTGCGTGAACCTTCTTCATCTAATACGGAAGTTGGGAATCCTCTTCCTTACTTTGAAGAAAAAGGAGATTCTTTCTTTGTATCTGAAGGAGCTGCAACATGATTGCAAAAAGACCTCGCGTGATCTATGTTTCTTTTTGTCAGTCAACTTATTGGATTTTTTTCTTTTGCCTGGTTTTAATCAACAGATTTAGTTAATCGCGACACAGAAGAGTTGTTTTCATGTTTTGAGCTAATGGAATGAAATCATTATTGCCTGATATTAATAAGGATTTACACCTGTTTTGCCTCCTTTCCTCGAATGAGGAAGCGTTGAAAAGGGGGAAAAAAATACTTTGAATTAAGAGAATAGAGAAAGATGCGTTCTTCAAAGATTTGTAATCTCTTTACTTACGCATCGTTAGGGAAAAATTTGGTAAATTAATTTTTGCACAAATTACCATTTTGCAAATTGCATCAGAAACTCATTTAGCACTTCATGATCAATATATCTTCTGGAATTTAAAGTAATGATTTCTTTCTTACGTAACCTCAAATAGTTCTCTTTAGATGTTAAAATAGTTAATTTTATCTTCAGTAGTATTAGAATCCATTATATAACAAAGTATCAAAAGTTGAACAAAAGGATTTGGTTAAACAATACAAACTTCTGACTCTTCCACGTCCACGTTGGATATTTTTTTAAAAACGCAATTAAAATGTCTTAAATTCGACCAGCAATGTAAATCAAACTATCTATCATGATAACCGAGTAATTTATTCCAAATTTCTTCGTGGGGAAAAATCTGTAAAAAAAAAATCTTGCCCCTTCTCTCAAATATGTAGTTAACCAAATTCAATGTTGGCCTTCCCTGCTGTAACGAAAACATCTTTCCTTTCGCTAAATATGAAGCACTCGTGCTACTCGAAGTAAACAAAAATTAGCAGCAAAGTTTCGGATATTTTTGGCTGCATTTGTAAAAGGTGCTAACTGTCCCCCATTAACTTCCTCTCATATGATGATTTATTCAATCAGACTATTTTTCAGAATATAGAATTTTTCAACCAGACTTATTCAGTTGTTTATAGTTAATCATGATACTAATTGAAAAATAATGAACTGGATTTTTAACGGCAGAGGAGTAAATACTTTTTAAAAGAATTATTACACTTTTCCGTCTTTGAAAAAACTCTTACTGTGGCCCATGAGCACGGGCAGTGGCAGATACAGAAGGGGGGGGGGGGGTACTCGGTGGTCATGCTCCCCCATAAATCGTCGACAATATTATCCATCCACATTGTGTTCAAACACTTATGAGTAAAAATAAAATGATATTGCAGTAATCTTTTCAACTCAAAAAGTAATTTTAAACGCAAATGTTTGAAATACTACATTTTTTCATTTCTTATGAAATTAATTAGTGAAGTTTATGTCCTCTTCAGTTCCTTATTCCTGACCAGTTTAGTGCTTTGTATTAACACCTAGTTTCAGATATCTTTCGTACCCAAAACCATATATTCTTCAGCATACCCTCCCCCCACACCCTCTTAATGGTAGTCTGTATCTGCCCCTGAACACAGATTATATTCAAGATATGCAGAGTAGTAATGACGGAGGTATATTTGTGTTTGTTATTCTTTGAAAAGTTGCCATCTTTTAGGTTAACCGTTGGTTAGGTGCCATATTATTGAATCTCGTTTCCCATTTTGATCGCCAAGACAGAAATTGCACCTAACGCCAACAATAATCCAGCATGAAAAATCCACCTACCAGCGAGTAACCCTGTAATTGTGAGCGTTTAGCTCCAACAAGTGTTCGTGTGTAATGTGCGTCGAACACGCTCAGTTTGTCGAAGCGATCATCTCCAGTATATCTCCCTACCTGTTGAAACGTCGCTATAGATACGACGCGTAGATTAGTCCCTTACCGAATACAAATTAGGAGCTTCGTGAACGGGAATTAGGACGCACAAATCACCACCTACATTTATAATGGTGCTCTTTATTTCCTTTTTGCCCTGTCTCTGGTTTATGGTCTAGAGATTTATCTTTTCCATAACGATTGGGACGGATGTATTTGCTAACAGGTGTCAAAGATTTGCTTTGGGGGTGGATCATATATTTCGAATCCATGTTCCTGGTCTTAAGTTTATATTATTGGATCAAATTCTGACCTTTGTATGGATGTTGAAGCGACTACCTTTTTTTTTCTGATCAGGAAAGAGAAAAGATGTGGAAACTTAAGATGATTTAGAAATGTGAATTAAATCATTAATTGCAGCAGAGTGAGAAGCAAAGGGATATTAGTAGCCTTTGTAAAGTTTTGAGTGAAATGAGTAAAAGCTCAAGGGTAAACTTTCATTGCAAAAAGTTTGCCCTAGACCGTCTAACAACATTTTCCAAAGACAAGTTTTACCATTGTCCAAACTTACATGAAATTTTCTTTTATTATTTGCACTAATTAACATCAAATTTTAATTTTGGTAGTTGCATTCTTTTGTTTCTCTTATCAGGTGCTTCAACTGTTTTCGTATAGTTATAGTTTAAGTTTTCATTCATGCATTTCAACATATCGTTCAATGAAACAAACTGAAAAATTCCAGAGCTTGGAAAGTGCCCATCTTTGCCCCCCCCCCCGGAAATTCCCGCTCGCGAAGATATAATGCAATATCAGCCTTCCTACGCGAAATAGTTACTGTAAAGTAAAACAAAATATGTCATTTTTATGGTTAAAGTTTTTTGAATTTGTCTGCTCATCTATTAACGTAGAGGAAAGCAGTATATAGTAATAAAATCGCATCTTACTGCGTTTTAGAGTGATTCAGGATGCTTCATAAAAGTTGGACTACGTTTTGAAACACAATCATACACACAAAGCCAAGCGTTTTCACCACATTTTTTCCGGATAAGAAATGAAACATAATGGTTTTCGTCGTTTGGCAAACTTAAAAGGGACGTACACATTGTTATTTTCTACTTGAAGAAGAACCTAGAGTAAGAATAGGTTTATTTTGTTTTTAGAAGAACCACGTTTACGCCAGTTTCATAAAGGGTCAAAGTCAAATAATCGTCGCCGTAGTTTCTGCCTAGGTGGCCGAAATTTTCCATGTATTAGGTTTTTCCTGTACTTTCTGATGCGGTAATTTACGTTGTCGGTACTTCCAATCAAGGTTCGATTAAGGTGCCTTTTTGGTGTGACCTTTTAGTCAAAACTTACGAGGGACCACAGCGGGGACCCTAGCCTCTGTCTAAGTTAGTCTATTCAGTACCTGCTTGCAATGCTTATTTAATAATTTTCACTTTGCAATTCAGTTCTTTTCTTGATCACCGGCTTCACCATCAATCGTCCGTATTTCAAGGCTCCGTTATTCTGGCTATAGTAGTATGATAGCAAGAATACGTTTGGTGGACACTTATCACAGAGCCTGAGCACATCTTTTCATGAAAAAACCCATTAACAATATCAGCAGTGCAAAAGTGTGCTATTACACCAGAGTCTACTACACTTGGGGAAAACCTAACCTGGTAGCGTCGTAATGCTGTGATTAGGATCTGCGTAGCATTCACAATGCTGCCTGATTAGATTTAGCTGCCTGATTAGCCCCAATTATGACCACTCATTACGAATTTTTAGAATTCTAATGCGCAAAAAGATGTAAACATTTGCTGCCAAATTAAGCTGAGGGTGCTAAATTCGGTAAAGATATCCCCCTCCTTTTTTTTTTTGCAGAAGGAGAGTGAGCAAGCAGTGACCATTCACTAATCATCTCAAAATAGTACTAATAGTAATTAACAAAGCCTAAAAATCGGAACAATCAACACTATTCTTAAGTTTAAAACAAATAATACAAGCTGTAATGTTACAAGCATGTAATAATTCTTGTCAAAGCGATAAGTACAAGCTTTTTCCAAGGATTGAAAGTACTCCTTGACATTGTTTAGAGGGGAATTCCATCGAGAAGAGATAAAATGGAGGGAGTGAGGACTTTCATAAAACCAAGACCCCAAGTCATGTGATAGATTTTTAAAGCAAAGCATTGGAAGAAATCAAGTTTCTTTCGCTTGTTTCACGCAAAACGTGCCAACTATTCGTCGTTGTTGAGTCACGGGTCTTGAGGTCTTTGGGCCAGCTTTTGCTAAGCCAATGATTGAACTTGCTCCCTCCATTTTAATTCCTGCTCTAAGGGAAATTCCTTTAGGAGGAATACAGTATCCGTAAACAACGAAGTTCACAGCTATCTATTCCATTAAAAATATTTCTAAGGATGAAATGGAAGATGGCAGCGAAAGAAGCAACGCATGTCATTCTAATTTTGAACATTTAAAATATTTAATGAAAAAACATAAAAAATAAAAATGCACAGTGTAATATTTTTCAAATTCCAATTGCTTTCACGTAATTTTTGACGATTCAAAATTTTTGTTTAAAGTTCAAAGCACAAAAATACTTTAGATTCAATTTTTTAATGGTTCCTATTTTCAATGCGTGAAATACGATTCAACAATGTTAAAAATACCTCTGTATTCATATATCATATACACAGGAAGAGAGAGAGAGAGAGAGAGATTTATGCTGCAAAATGTCTCATACTTAATTCGTTGAATGACAGCTTGTTTCCCATCCCTAACATTTAATGCAGCGGAAATCGGTTATAATCACTTCTATGTGGAAGCTCTGGCTTTAGGAAATACACGGTTTGTCTTAGTTAGGAAAATTAGAAAAGATATTGGCAGGAATTAGTTTAGATCTAAAGCGAAGACCTCATCCCATACCATAGTCGGAGGAGATAACAAGAACTTTTCAAACTGCTAAACCCATTGGGCAGTAGGCGAAAATTGCAAACTAATCCTTCCTCAAAGTAAACAGCGAATTCTGAAATGAGTTCTCCATTTATTAAAACTGGGCCCAGGAAGCAAATCGATACTTGTAGGAAATCTGAATCGTTATCTAATGCCCAATGCAAAGTGTTGTTATAAGACAAACACATATCACGATGGGAGATGCTATCAGGCAAATTTCCAATAAAATCGGAACTCGTTACGATGCAAATCGCCGATTCTGGTACCGATTTAAAGCCACTTGTGGAAACACTTGGTCGTGCTCATGATGGTGGAAGTTCGCGTCGTGTTTGTGCAGAAATACACGGATTGAGACACCATCTTTGGTTGCAAGAGATCGGATCGCGGTGTTGGTTTTGTGAAAAGTATACAAATGCTCAGCTCTGTCCGTTGACTCGACTTTTGAGATTTTAGAATTGACATTGTTATTCAATATGAATATTTATTCAAGACCAGGTGCGACCCGAGGTCACGGAAGGTCACTGTGACATTCTAAAAATTTCCTTTTTCGGCAAAATTTGGAGTTCCATTTGGCAAAATTATCTTTATTCGGTGGAATTTGGAGCTCCATTCGGCAAAATTATCATCGTTCGGGGAAATTTGGAGTTCCGTTTAGCAAAATTTGGAGTTCCATTTAGCAAAATTTGAAGTTCCATTCGGTAAATTGAGAATTAACATCATCCCAAAAATTTAAGTTCGGAGTACTCCTGTTAAAGACGTTGTAGTTTTTGCCTTTTTTACTATACATGTATTCAACCATTCTTTCACTTTTCAACACATAATTGCTGTTGAGCTATTTCATTTTAATGGACGTGGGGTATTCTATTTTGATAGAAACATCAGTTGTTTCCCAAAACACCTTACAAAAAGTTCAAATATTATTGAACCTTGTTTCATTGCATGAAGAGCACGGAGTACTTCTATATAATGCAATTAAATTTTTCCAGAAGCAATATTTAAATAATATTTTTTGTCTCAGGACACTTAAATGACGCATCTTATGTGACAAGTCCGTTACTAAGCGAAAACATTTACTTAAATATTGTTTGGGAAATTTTTAAAAATTTAATTGCATTATACAGCAGTCGAGCCCGTATCCTTCATAATATTCATCACGACTGAAAAGAGGATCTGATATATACCACCGAGCAGCAGTAAGATATCTAATCCCAGAAATAACACTAAGATATCCTACTGTTGCTCTGAGGCGACAATATTTTGAGTCCTTGTAGTATGTTTTGTGCAACAATAGATGAGTCTGTCAGTTTTAGAATCTCTCACATATCAATTGTTACGCAAAACACCAAGTTGTATACTTATTTCAATGCATGAAGTTTATGAAGAACATGGACTGCTACGTATATAATTAAGGATTGCAATACCGAAGCAAAAATTCAATACCGGTATTCGGTATTTTTAAAACGTGATACCAGAATACCGGTATTAATACCGGTATTTGAAATTTCTCAAAAATGCTTGAAAGCATAATTGTTTTGTTGCCACATTTCATAATTTTGTACAAAAATTGTATTATTTTTGAAAACGTATTGTGAACAAATATAAAAAGAAGGAACAAATGTCATAACAAACATACGTACCATAAGAGTAAAACACATAATGCTTCCTCTGAATTGTCTCTAAGCTTGGAACTCATTTTGTGCTAAATCTTACAATAGTTGAAAATACTCTTTCCGAATTCACGCAGCTCGGTGGTGCTGCTAACAATGCTCGATACACATTGTCTGTCTAGAAGTCCTTCATCTTCAAATAAGACGATCTCTTGCGTGTTATTTTTGAAAAATTCTTTTGTATGTTTGTGTGCGTGTGTGTGTGTTTTGTATGATTATTATATATACGTTTTTACATTTATAGCTGGTTGGAAATTTTTTCCCGAGAGACAATGCTTTTCCAATATTAAAGTCATTTTCTCTTGAGCAGGAGAGGTTTTCGTTTAATTTTTATTATTAGATCTTTGTTTTGAAATTTACGATAAACTTGACGAAATTTGATCTTAGAAATTAGTTCCTCTTATTCGTTTTCGCGTTCTTTTCAAAATTCTTTACAATTTATAATTATGTAAATGTCTGAAAATATGGGTTAAGTGTGATTACGCGTATCATCTATAAAAGTTTTCAAGGCGCTGAATATTTTTGAAATATTACCTTGCCAAGTATAAAGCGAGACATGATAACACACCAATACCGGGGTAAAAAAATTACCATTTGTTTTACTAACAAGAAAATATGTTTTTTTTTTTTTTTTTGCCCAAATTCAGTACAGTTGAGACAAATATTTAAAGAAAATACCATAAAGTATTACTGCTATTGGTGGTTGGAATAAATCACTTATAGAACAAATACATTCGAAACTACACTCGAAATTAACTTTCACAAAAGGGAAATAGGGGGGGGGACGTAGTGCACAAAAACGCGCGAAATGGGATTCATTTCACCATCCAGTAATGGAAGTATAATTTTGCAATCTTTCCGCTACATTTTGTTTAATGATATACTAGTTCGTGCTTTTGAAGGCAAATTTTTACATAAATTGATTGATTTTGGTTTCTGTAGCACCGAAAAAGAAATGTACATTTAAAATATAAGTTTAGGGTAGACCGACCAGTGAGTGAACACCACCCAGTGAATGAACAGCGCGTCATTTTTTTTTAAAAAAAATAAGCTTCCAAAATTTTTTTTCTGAATAAATTCACCACAAAAGCGATCTTTATTGATATTCTAAGCTATCTGACACCTGATTGGTTACTTTGGATACGTATTTTTTTCCTGGAAAAAATTTGAAATTTTTACTGCCGTGAATCGTTCTTTCTCTCTTTCAAAATAATAAGACTGGTTTCGGGCTAGCAATTATTTTGATACATATTATTTTTATCGATAAATTTTATTTTTTAACTCTATTAAAGAAAAATTAAGTATACATATTTAGGCTATGGATTTAAATTGTTTCAGTCAATGCAGAATGCGTAGATTTTCAGATAGAGGGGTGTTCAGTCACTGGGTATGAAAAATTGCGAAAATCCAGTGAATGAACACTGGCAAAATTTCTTTTGATTTAAAAAGACATTTGAAGTTTCTTTGAGATATTTTCATTTTCGTACTTTTTTGTAATGCAGATAGTTTTGTATGCTTATTTATTTATGTATTTCATTATATATTTTATAATTTCTTTATTTTTGTCTTTGTAAACAATGCACTTTTTACTGAGTTATATTTTTTATCTATCTATATCTCTGTCTGTATATTAACCTACCTACCTACATCTATCTTTCTATATCTTTATCTCTCTTGATAGATAGACAGGTAGATAGAAAGATAAGAAATAGAAATATATATACAAAGAGAGAGAATAGATAGGTTGATATGTATGTATGTTTGTATATAGATAGATAGATAAATAGATAGAGGAAGGTACAGAGATAGATATATAAAAAATAACAGTTAAATAGATATATAGGTAGATAAATATTGAGATAGAATAGGTAGATAGATAGATAGATCGATAGATTTTTTGATAGATAAATAGATAGGTAGTGGTTAGTAGATAGATAGGTAGACAGAGAGACTAATATAGACATAGATAGCTAGGTAGAGAGACTGATATAGAGATAGATAGTAGGTAGATATATAGGTAGATAGATAAACAGGTAAAAAAGCAGGTAGATAGATAGATAAGTAGATAGATATATAGATAAGTAGGTAGATATATATATAAGTATATAGATAAATAGATAAAAAGATAGATAAGTAGAAAAATGGATCGATAAGTAGATAGATAGATAGATAAGTCGATAAGTGGACAGATAAGTATATATATATATATATATATATATATATATATATATATATATATATATATATATATATATATATATATATATATATATATATATATATATATATAGATAGATAGATAAGTAAATAGATAGAGAGATAGATAAGTAGATAAATAGATAGATAAATAGATAGATAGATAAGTATATAGATAGATAGATAGGTAGATAAGTAGATAGATAGATAAATAAATAGATAGATGGATAGATGGATAGATAAGTATATAGATAGATAGGTATATAAGTAGATAGATAGATACATAGATAGATAAGTAGATACATATATAGATAAGTAGATAGATATATAGATAGATAAGTAAATAGATAGATAGATATATAGATAGATAGATAAGTAAATAAATAGATAAATTGTTAGATACATAGATAGATGGATAAATTAAGTATATAGATAGATAATTAGATAAATAAGTAGATAGATAGATCGATAGATAAGTATATAGATAGGTAGATAGGTAGATAAGTAGATAGATATATAGATAGATAAGTAGATAGATAGATAGAAAAATAGATAAGAAGGTATATTAATAGATGGATAGAGACATAAAAACATAGATATAGATAGATAAACAAATATAGATAGATAGATAAATAGATATAGATAGTTATATAGATAGATATATATAGATAGTTATATAAATAGATAGATAGATAAATAGATATAGGTAGTTATATAGATAGATAGATAAATCTCAAAGAAACTTAGTTTCCTTTTGAATCAAAATTTATCATGTTCATTCACTGGACCAATTTGTGTTCATTTACTGGTTCGAGGTGTTCATTCACTGGGTCGTTGTGCCATTTTTTCTTTAAACACCTAAAAAAGTCGGAAGCGGTACCATTTAGGTTCCCGCGATTTTTCAGAGATATTTACATAGATCAATTAAAATGTTTTAGCTATCACGATCTGTATAGTATAGAATTTAAAATTACTATGATTTTTAGAAAAGGATTTTTTTTTAACTGTTCATTCACTGGTCGGTCTACCCTATATTTATTAAGTTAAATTAAAAATTCTTGAATTGAAACTTATTTATTATTTTCAGCTAATACCGAACATACCGGTATTTTACCTCAGTAAATACCGGTATTTCGAAATTGCAAAATTGCTCGTAATACCGGTATTCGGTATACCGGTATTGCAATCCCTATATATAATGCAATGAAAAGATGAAGACATAATGAGATGTGTCCGTTTCTGAGTCAAGCAACATTATTTAAGTATTGTTTCGAAAAATCTCCAAAATTTAAATGTATTTTACAGAAGTAGGGCCCATATCCTTCATAATATTCATGAATGAAACAAGGATCTAACATTTTTGAAGTGTTTGTGGTGTGTTTTGTGCCACAATTGATACATCTGTTACCTTGAATCTCTCAGGTATCAGTTATTGTACGTACCACCAAGTAATAGATACTTATTTAATTGCATGAACTTTATGAAGAAAATGAACGCTACTTCAATATAATGCACTGACATTTTGAAGACGTAATTAATGAGATTTGCCCGTTACTGAGCCAAACAATATTATTTAAATATTGTATCTAGGAATCTTCAAAATTTATATTGCTTTATACAGAAGTAGAGTCCATGTTCTTCATAACAGTTATGCAATGAAGCAAGGATATATGGTATTTCGAGTTTTTGTGGTATGTTTGGTGCAACAATTGATACATAAGTTACCGTAGAATTGTTCTACTTTAATGTGTATTATTAGTTTTAACGCAGTATACATTGTAGATGTACAACAACCTCTGCTCTCAGTGACCCTGACTGAGACCAATGTGACTCACTCTGTTAGGACTATAAAACTTTGCCGAGACATGTTGTAAAATGTTAAAGCAATGATGATTTGAAAAGCATGGTAACAAAAAATTTTGTACTTGATTTTTCTTTTAGGTGGCCGTTCGGTCACCAAAAAGAAAAATGGGGACATAAAAAGAAGGCTTTAATTACTTTATAAATGTTGTACGAAGCATCAAGCCTATCCATGTATTATATATAATAATAGCGTTTTGAGCAGTTCTGCGATACTATGGGAAAATATAATCACTTTATTCACCATGAAAGAGACGAGCCCATGCGACTACAAGTAAAATATACGATGCCAATTTTTTAAAAAAAGATGTAAATTTGACCATGCACTATGGTCTGCCACTACGCGCCAAAATAATACATCCCCAAGCCCATTTTAATGGCTTAGGCGTAACCTCGAAATATCTGTTTCATTAATTGCGTCTGTGTAAGGTGGGTGTCTCTATTAAACCGCAGAGGCTGGAGTCAAATTCTTCAGTAGCCCACGTCAGGCCATCGGAGTCAATTACCCGCAAATTGCAGTCTCTAAAATGCCTATAATTAAGTGAATTTCGCCAAACAATCCCAATGGATCTGGAAATTGCTACTTTTCTTTAATCTTCCATATAATGGGAACCTTAAACGGGATTTAAAATTCAATAAGGGAAATTCATTAAATGTCCACTCCCAGAATATAGTAATATTGCTTCCGTGCATAAAGTTTGTCGTTTTTTACAAGAGGGGATGTGCCATAAATGAACCGCGATCGTTTAAAAACTGATAACAAAGAACTTTAATATTATTTTTGCTTTTATAAAAGGCGTTTTAGGTTTTAAAATGTAAGAGAACGTTGTTATGCTTGAAAACTAACCTATTTTATAGCTTTATGTACTGTGTTACATTTTTCAACTTGTATGCCATTCTCAGGGCCGATGGCCTCTTGTCAGTTTGGTCTCCGTGCCCACCTCCATCATAAAGTTTTTAAGATTTATACTAGTCTAATTCCGAGCCACC
The DNA here is from genome assembly GCF_026930045.1 of Uloborus diversus. Taxonomy (NCBI): domain Eukaryota; kingdom Metazoa; phylum Arthropoda; class Arachnida; order Araneae; family Uloboridae; genus Uloborus; species Uloborus diversus. The sequence goes on from NC_072737.1 coordinate 93,997,943, forward strand.
AAAGAGCCGGGTTTCCAGTTTCCGACTAGGCTGGCATGGCCTCTCGTCGGCCCTTGCCATTCTACTTGTATACTTCGAAGTTATCGTGTCCGTAATTAGTAAATTCAAGAGAAAGAATGTTACTCCTAAATTTGAAGTATTGGTGTTACGTTTTGGGAAAACAAAATGAAAACGTTGCCGTATGCAGTAAAAAGAAGGTAAGCATTGTGTCTAAGCTTGATGACATCATATAATACTCGTAAAACCTATTGAATGTCTAACTTACGTACGAAGTTAAGTTTAGTTCATATAACAAGCGAATACTGCAAGCATCAGACATAGAGGATCTTAACTAAACAAATTTTGATGTTTTGCAGAGAAGTATGATGAATTTGAAACATGGTTGGGTTAAGGCACTACTTGGTGCTAACGGATTTGAGTTGTCGTTTGGTGAAGCGGAGACGCTACAGGATAGACCAGGGGTTCCCAAAATTTTCCGAGTCGTGGCACCCTTTGAAGAGTTTTAATTTTCTCACGGCATCCTACTCCATCTCTGTTATATACACACATATTGAAACCGTATACCTCGCGACACCCCTCGCTTCCTCCTATACGACACCCAGTTGGGAAACTCCTGGTATAGACAATAAAACAACTTGGCAGGAGCTTTGTTGGAAATTCTTGTACTTTGGAGAATATAAACAATATAAAATAATAGCTCTTGAGAATGAAAGTAAAAGCTAAAAGTAATTAAAGTACTTTACAAAAGAAGAAAAAAAAACACTCGAATGTTTTCCGGAATTAAAACGAAAAAGGGTTCAAAATCTTGCACTTGACTGAAGTGCTTCTATCGCTGGACTCACGAAGAGAATAAAAGACAGAGATAGATACTTTTGTTTTGAAGAAAGAAAATATTGCTAAGTTAAATCACTCCAATTTGCAGAGAACTTCATAGACGTGTTTCGGGAAAACAAAAAACCCTTATTTTCAATGCAAAAAGGGTTATCTGATGGATTAAAAGACTTTTAAATGTTTCAAAACATTTCCTGCTATAAAAAAATACTATTTATGAATTTCATAGAATAAGTGTTTTTAAATTAAAAAACTATCAAATTAAATGAAAAACTTTATTACATGGATTTAATAGTAATTTTTCTTCACTATTTAAAGAAAGAAAAGGTCGATCTTGATCAGGGCATGAAAACACGATCTGCACGAACTTCATCAAACAATTTCACGATCTTCAAAAAACGTCTTGCACCAGAACAACCAATAAGCGTTCTAATGAGTCTTCATTGATGATAATTCGAAAATCTGTTCACAAAGACATCACGGAAATTCATTTATGATTTCGAAAAACATTTTATTAATAAACATTCGTTCAGCGCCGAAGGTAAAAAAAAAATCTGTTTCATCTACAAAACTTGTCGCCATTGCCGGCAAGCACACCCTGACCTCAAAATTATCACCGTCTTAATTTCTACTCCTCCCTCTAACTTCAAAACTCGAAGCGCCAACACAAAGTTCCGAAACGGCTTCTTAATATTCATTGAAAAGGGGGGAGAGGAGACTTAATTACGAGGTACAGGGGGTAATCCAATGAGGAAGCAAATGCATGGGTCGAGAGGTTAAATACAGCTTTTGTGCCATGAACAGCTCCTGGTGGTTGGATACTGAGAACATACTGTCTAAGAAGCATAAAAAATCTTAATTTAATTTTTGCTCGACTATTAAGTGTATATATGGAAACCACTGGACGAGGACAAAATGAGAGCCATTATTTTAAATTGAAGAATAGAGTTATTACCAGTTGATTTTAATGCGTGATAAATTGATATTCGGATGCGTGTAATTTTGAGGAGGATGTCGTAGCTGTGCAAGGATGTTGTTTACCAAGTTTCTTTTTTTTCTTTTCTATTCAGTCTTGTAATGCAGCAATAATAGGTTGGGGAAGAAAGAAATTGATATTAATTTGAAGTTTCTGAGATTTAGGGCGCATTTTGAGGACAATTTTAGCTTAACATTAGTTGCATTCGTGATGTTGACATTTGTCAAAACAACTCGTCCTAGAAATAAAACTGTGTCGTTTCAGGTGCAGATAGTTTGAATATTGGTGAAACACACGAGGCACGAGAATATTGTGCGAGTATATTTAGGCAACTTAAGACAGATTCTGTTAATTTTTGATTCGTGGCCAAAATACATTATACCATTGGAGCACAATGTGATTGATCTGCTACTGAATATTTTTTTGTATGCTAATCACTCGTGGTGAAATCAAACGGTAATCTTGATAAAAGTGATTGCTATAGATAAATAAAAACATTTAAAAAGGGGGAATGATTCAAGAAAGAATCGGTACACAAATGGGTTCAGATAAGAATTGCTGGTGAATAAATTCAATTGACAATTAATCAAAGGGAACCTAACAGAGAGGACAGCTGCTTGCTTTTTGGTGACAATCACTCAAAGAGTAGTGCAATTGAACAATTTTGTTTTTAGCTAGATTTGTATTCTTAAAAAGCAGTATAAGTATTCAAACAAAAACTGGCATATGTATTGATATGGCACCAAGATAAGAACTAGTGCTGATTAGTGATAAACGCAACCTACTCTGCTGCCTTTTGATGAGTTTACTCATCAAAAAAAATCTTCATTAAAAAATAGACTATTCAAAGGAAAGCTATGGAAGAAAATCTCATGATGGCCACAACTCCGAATCTTTAAGTGTGAAGCCATAGGACTGTATATAGCGCAACCAAAGTGATTCTTCATGTCCCAGAGATTTAATACAGGTCATCTGAATAAAAAACACTTAGGACACGACACCACATTCTTGAGGTACTTTCGGAAACAGTCACCGGTGGCACCGGTGCCACTGCAAGAGATTGAAAGGGAAGAGTCCCTATATGAAAACGTAAAGGGACTCGACAGTTTCCGAATGCTTGCGGTCTCACTGGTGCAACCGGTGCCTATTTTCTAAAGTACCCTACCTTAAATAAACTTCTAAGGCGGCGTTCATACTTTAGCGCTGCTCAGCCTGGAACCATGATGGTAATTGGCTCACCCGAGTGGCTGCTCGCTTGCTCTGGTCAGGTTGATTGGGTACATTAATAATAAAATAGATATCTATTTTCTTTCTTGATTCTTTTCCGTTTTTATCAAGCCCCCAGAATGATAGTTAAATTCATCATACGTTAAAATTCATCTCATAATTTGAGTTATTTCCCTTTGTGCCTGAAGTTCAACCCACTGTCATTCTTATTTACAGAATAAAATGGCAAAATTCGATAGAGTTCGGAACAAAAAGATGAAAGATTTCAGTTCGAACTTCCTCCGCTCTTAAGCCTAAAGGACACTCAGTTGCCTTCTTTATACATCACGATAACACGAAAGAAGAAAAGATTTCTTTCAAAGAAAATAACCTTCAATTAAGAAAAGGACTAAAAAGTTCCGATGTTTTATATGCCATAAGGCGAACTCATTAACACGGGGTTTCTTTCAAGCTGGAGCAAAGTAATTGACGACGCAAAATGTAAAGTAATTTTTTTCCAGCTCTTTTCATTGCCAACAAGAAAAAAGTAATAATAATCTTTGGGATTTTCGATTTCTATCGGCTCCTGTGGCAGCAGCAAAGCAAATGATCGCTAATTATTTTCTTTTAAGGCCCTTTAGTGGAATCATTAGAAAGCAGTACTCGTAGAAGCTTTGCCAAACAGCTTTGTTGCAAGAGAGCCACAGAATAAGCTAATCATCGGACTGTTATGAAAAGGATATTCTTTCTCTTTTGTCAATTCGAATTGGTCACTTTTCTTTTTGCTAAAAATCATAAGAGTTCTGAGTCTGTCTTTCATCGAGATAAAGGGGCAAAAGTAATAAACGCGAAATGAGCTGCTTTTATTCAACATTCGCATCATTACTTTATTTTTGCATGCGCAACAAATAATGCATGGTTTGACAACGCCCGGGCGACTAAAAAACAACTTGGAGACTAGTTTCTCAGAACAAGTACCTTTCAGTAGTAGTGCTTTTAACTTCGGCCCGAATAAATTTATTCAGTCACTACAGATTTTCCTTCACCTTGACAAAAAAAAAATCGAAATGGCTTAAGAAAAAGTTTTCATGACTAAAAAGAAAAATAAATGATTAAATGAAAAGTTTCATTAAACGTGAATTTGCAAGAAATGAGTTAATGTCCTTAGGGACTGAAAAAAAAAGGAAAAGAAAAGAAAAGACTAATTGTGACTGAGAAAAAATCGTTATAGTGACAGGGCAAAGAATCTTTGGCGAACTAAAAACGTCTAGTGATTGAGAAAAAATCTTAAGCTAAACGAATGCTCTGTGACTGAGCAAAAGTTTTTGGGGTTAAGTAATGATGCTATGACGGTATGTGGCGACTGACTAGAGGCCACTAAAGTTGAATAACACGATAGTAATTTAAGTAGATTTTGTTTAGTAACATTAAACTTAGCTGCAAAATCTGCAAATAAAGTGTAAATATGCAACATTTTTCGTTAAAACTGCATTTCCTTTCAGATACTTTTTCTTAACTTTCCAACTGAAATAATGTTTATAGTAGGAATTTTACTTTAGTTGCTACAATGACTTCAGAAAACTATTTTTTAGTTACATTGCACCCCTAGGGTTCACGCCTTCCTCCCTTAAGAACACGATCAAGAAGGCCGATTTGTTAAAGTGATCATGAAGCTTGGTTGAATTTTGGATTTGCTTTACAGTCTCTTAAATTTCAGGACAGGTTGAATACTTGAGGTACGTACGATATACCTCGTACCAGTTTAAGGGTTTGCCTGAAACCAAAAGGGTATACATTCATAGGATATTGAAGGGTAATCGTATTGGTGTAGCATGTTTTTAACATCAACATTTTATTTTAGTTTATATTCCGCTCCAATTCTCAGCCTCTCATACTCTCAGTAATAAAGCGCTCTCAAGGATTATTAAATAAAACAATTTTTGTCATTTAATACCGGCTGTTTTCTTGCGGGGCGAAAACTCATGCTCAAATCTCACGAAAATTTCGTCAATTTGAAGAAAAGTCTACTTAGAGCATAAAATTTCGTAAGAAATAAGCATGTGTTTCTGAAAGTACACAGTTCGCAATGATCATTTTTTGCCTTTCTGGTAATTTGTCGGAAGAATATTGTCCAGGCACTGGCATCCAGACAGAAAAGAAAAAACCTGCTTTTGATATATAGTGTGTCTCTGATACACTTGTGCTTGACCTTTGACAAACTATGAATGTTTGGGTTGAAAGAAGAGAAATTCTTACTTTGGCACAATCCCAGTAACAATCCTATCTTTTCTTAAACCGACTTCCATCACTCCTATTTTAACGAACGGATTTGTTTAGGTCTTGATGGCTTAAATTAAAGCCCTAGATCACAGCTTAAGTAACGACACGTTCGTCATCTTGGGGCTAAATGCCGCTTTCTTTTTACGTTTACTATGATGAATCATGGCCCCACTAAATTTCGCTTACGCTTATATGCCGTGACAATCGCTGAAACTCATGGCAACGAAGAGGGCGCTACAGGGAACGCCACCAATTGGTGCATGCAGGGTTCAATTCCGCGCCTCTTGTGGTCAAAATGGCCGACGATTAATCAAAAAATAAACAAACTTTGAAATGTTGACATTGATTGGTGGATGCATAGCAGATCATAGTTGCATCGGTTTAACACAGAAAAGTCATACATTGTCAAGGCCCGAAAACGTCAGTCCCATCTAGTGGGGCCATGGATGAACTAGCCTGTTTTGCTTCTTAATTGTGGTGGCTCTGGACTGTAGATAAACATGGAGTTAATGAGAAACCACATTCAAGAAGCAAAGCATGCTACTTCACCATAGTTCACATTGAAAAATAGCAGTGTTTAACCCCAAGATGGCGGACTTCTCGTTACTTAAGCTACGATTTAGGACTTCAGCTTAAATAGGATCGAAGTCAACTCATCAGACTCACCCTATGTAGTTTATAATTTATGTAACGAGTCTCGATAAAGTGCTATCGACTCCAATGCTTCGTAATTTCTTGTTATTAAGGCTTTTGGGGCTTTGTTTTTTCACCGATTGCTGTAATCTTATCCCGAAAACTCCATTCAAGGAAAGACCGAAACTGATTCGCCTTTAATTTATTCCTCCTCCCCCCAAAGCGGATGGAATGGAAAACAAAAAGGGGGCATAAAAGCGTGCAATTACTTTTATTGTCACATTTCGTCCGCCAACTGACGCTCTGCGAAAGAAGCTGGCCGTTATTTATAATCGACATCCGTTCTGGAAGGGAAGTGGTTGATCGTCATTCGCCATTCTCTGTTCGGATTCGAGAACAAAAACTTCTAATTGGCGCCGATTTAGAAGAGTTCGCCCACCATTACCGCGGAATGATGAAGCTTAATAATTGCCCGGATTCTATACAGCTTCCAGAATACAAAAGGGGACCAATTAGCGAGAACCACGACGATGCGCATGCGTAACGACAGAACACAATGAGGCTTAGAAAAATGGCGTCCCGACCTTAATGGTGGCTGCTAGCGATCGTTTATAAATAGTCAAAAATCTAATTAATTTTTCGTATCGGTTCGCTTAATTTCTTATTATTATAATTTTCCACCGCTCTTTCAAAAGGGAATGCTCTGTGTTGACAACCCTGATGAGGGCTGATAAGGCGAAGCCAATGCCTGGCAGCCCACTTAGTGGAATGTCGTCTTTTGTGCAGAAAGAAAATGATTTTAGCAGCTATGCTGTTAGCAGTACCCTCTGTGCATTATTACAGAAATTGAAAACCTAAATGGCAATTTTAAAAACCAGTAAAAACATACTCCAGTATGTGCAGAGTATGAAATGGAAAGTCGAGACAGTTGTTTTAAAAATCAGTAGAAAAATACACCAGCATGCATAGAATATGAAATCAGTTTTTAAAAAATGTTAAAAATCGGTACGAAATTATCCCTGTTTGTGTAAGTGAAAAGGAAACGAAATGGTAGTTTTGAAATCTAGCAAAATATGTCCCAACATATGCAGAGATGGAAATGGAAAGTCGAAATTCAATTTTAAAAATCAGTAAAAATGTAGCCAAACATGTAGGGAGCATGACATGGAAAATACAAATGGTAGTTTTTAAAAATGAGTTGAATAAAAAACACCTGCATGTGGAGAGTACGAAATGGAAAGTCGAAACAATTGCGTTTTGAAAAAAAAAAAAAAAAAGTAAATAACACTACAACAAGAATAAAGTATGAAGCAACTGTTTTAAAAATCAGTATAAAATTATCCCACAATGCATAGATAACGAAAATTAATATCGAAAAGGCAGTTTTAAAAGAAAGCAAAAGTCTCACCATATTCAGAGCATGAAATGGAAAGTCGAAATGATTGTTTTAAAATCAGTAAGAATTATCCCAACATGCAAGAGTTGGAATGCCGAAATATTTCTTTTAAAATTCACTAAAACTGATACCAATATGTATAGAGCACACACGATTCTTAAAATTTGCACCATGAAAGGTTAACTATTTCGTTATAATGGGGTTGTTTCATTCAGTCAAAAGTAGTACTTTTAGTCACTGAAATTGATAGAATAGGCAAAAAAAAAAAAAAAAAAAAAAAAAAAGACATGGACCCAGAAAATTCTTTTATTTTCCCAACAGTTATTTTTTTAATTAATTTTTTAAAATGTCTGATTTTGCAAACAAGGCGTGGTCTTGATGACGTCACAAATGATGCTTTTTGGCGCATTTTGTACCGCGCTTTCACGTTATGATAATCAAAAAGCGAATTAAAATTGCGCTCTACGCTTGCTATCAACCATATCGTTGCCAATACACGTGAGTAAAGATGCGAATTAAATATTTTGCTCTGTGAATGGCAACACAGAATGACATTTCATCATTTGTGATGTCATCGGCAAGAAATATCAACAATGAAAGCGCACTGATTTAAGTAATTTTCTTTTAAATATTAAACTTAAACGAATTATTTAAAAAATGGTTAGATCCAATGGTTAGTTAAGCATGTTCTTTCAGAAAAAAATACTTTTAAAATTTTGGAAACGACGCCATTTCAATTTGTTTCGAGCTGTATTGCAAAATATCGCTGTATCTGATTCAGTCAAACCTATCAGGAGCAATTAATTACCTGTAATTATGCTACGAGATAATCATCTCATTTTCCTTCTTATTAACACGCTTTTATTAGCTTCACCTGTATGTATGTATGTATGTATGTATCTTGTAACGGAATCTTGCAGCTCAAATTTCGCCCACTTCCTGCGATCGGATTCTTTTGAAATTTGACCCGCGACCTCAGACCCGATGACAATGCAATATTCTATAATCAAATTAATTAATTAGCTCTTTTAATTGTTAGTTTTCTCCAATTTTAATCAAAATTTTGGCATAAATCCAACAATGTAAAAAAGGAAAAAAATAAAAAAAATACATTAAAAGATGCTCGCAAAAATTATTCAAAAATATCTACAAAAACCTTTAATTTTTCTGCATCAGACAAAATTTGTTCCAATGTTCAAGGTAATTATAACATGAAATACTAATTTCATGCCCTAATTTTTAACTAATTTCATGCCAAAATTTAGGTGAGCCTTCAATTGTAAATTCATTGCTGATCAGACCATTGTTGTACAAAACTTTTATTCAAATGCATCTCAAATTTTCAAAGTAATATAAATATGATTTCCAAAAACATACATCGATGTCTCACAGTAGCTTTTCATCGGGGTGCCCTTGTCTTAACTTTAAGATATTACCTCGCACTCGTTTTATAAATAATTTCGTCGCCTGATAATTCTCCAACATAAGACTAAAAAACAGAAAAATAAAATAATAGTTTAAAAAACTAAAGAAACACGCTTTCGTAGCAAAATGAACTAAAAAATGAAAAATAATCTTTGGATGATAGTAGTTGACCAATCACTTAATTTTAATGTAATATAAAAAAGCGTGGGGGGCTTCTTATCAGTTGTCTTGAATTCTTCCATTTGTTGTCCAAGCAAAAATGTAAATAGACAGCCCCCCACGGTTTTTTGTATTACATTAAAATTAAGTGATTGGTCAACTACTATCATCCAAAGATTATTTTTCACTTTTTAGTTCATTTTGCTACGAAAGCGTGTTTTTTAAACTATTATTTTTTAAAATAATGGTATTTGTTTAATTTTAATGCAAATCGGAATGCCCCTAATTAGTTTTTTTCTAATAATTGTTCTGTGCGATTTGAAAGTTTCTAAATCATGGTTATTGTTGTTTGTATATAATAACATAATTATGAATTATTCTCAAAATTTCATTTCTACTAAAGTGTCTTTAGTAAACAAAATTAAATGTTATTTCGTAGATGCATTACACTGGGGAACAATTTTCAAAATAATTTCTGTTGCGTTTGGTTTTGGAGCTGTTTTATAGTTAATTAGGCGTGCTGATTTCAAAACTGTAATTAGTTTTCTTCTACCACGTCATGTTTTTTCTCTACAACTTATGAGAATGTAACTACTCTCCTCGGAATTGAGCATCATGGATCGAGACCCGAATCTATAAGTTTTGGGCCCCCCTGCAACAAAATCTGTCGGACCACTCCCCAGAGACCGGAAGTGTATATTTGCAACGTCAAAAAGTCTTAGTTCTACTTCTTTTTTCATTTTTCTTTTCAATTTTTTGGGCCATTGGACCCCTTAAGGACACAAGCCCCCTGCACCGTGGGTAGGCAGGTCTACGACTGCATGAAGCACTATTGTTCTTCTAAGTTTTTCATTTCTTATTTCCTAGCCTGTCATTTGAAAATATATAGTCCGGAGTTTTTGATGGTCCACTGATTCGGCAGCTTATTGAAGATGCAACTTTCATCGGAACAATGTTATAGAAATTCAAAATAATGATTGGTTGGCATTCAAAAATATTGTTAAAGAAATTTTTTATTTTTTTTTTTGGAAATAAGCAAGCCCAGAATTACGCCGAAACAACTTGTGGAGAGCTTCCAAATGCTTGATTCCCACATGAGCATCAAATTGCATTTTTTACATTGCCATCATGCAAACTTCCCGAAAAAGCTTTGTGCTTTTAGTGATGGACAGGATGAGCGATTCTACTAAGATTTGAAGGTCATATAAACACGATATCAAGGTAGATTGGATGTGTATGTAATGACTGACTGTTGCAGGAGCATCAAACAATAATGTCTATCGATTAAACACTCCAGAAAAAGTTAAAAGCGAAAATTTTTATATTAATATAATTTTTATCTTAATAAAATATAATTTTTAACTTAATATAGGTACACAATTTTGCTTGCGGTAGCTATTATATAGCTTTTGTATGAATAAAATTGTTCATTGTAAACCGTGCATTCGGTAAGTTTTTACTTTATTTTACCTTATACAAACAATTTGTATCACTTTTGAGGGTATCCTGTAGTTTGAAAAGTTGACTTGATAGGCAAAAACTGCGATTAATTTTGAACTCCGAGGCCAAAAGTTAGTTGAAAACAAATCACAGATTTAAGACAACGAAATTACTGTTCCCTAGAGTTATTTATGGTTACAAAGGTTCTTATTACTGACTAGCAGTACCCGCACAGCGATGCCCGTGCTAAGAAGTTAAAGGAAGTCCGTTGAACAAAAAAAATCCACGCTCCCCACCCCCTTCTGATGTTAAAGATCATTTCTCTTCAACTGAAATGCGTACACACCTTCTCAAAAGACATATTAAAGTTTCTTTGGTACATAAAAATATTCGCCAAAACACATAAAAAGATTAACAGTAGCTTTAAGACTCAAAATAATCCTTCAACTGCATAGTTCATCGCTTAACGCGCCAAGCAACCATGCTACTGTAACCCTGCCCTTTAGCAAGTGAAGCGCGGTTTTTTTCCTGCAATTTAAAGTGTTTCGCGAAATAAACTATGCTATAATAAAAACGTTATAAAGAACAATCCCAATTGAATAATACGACAAATCAAATGATTTACTTAGATATGTAACTATCTTCAACAAAAAGAACAAAACAAACGTTGAAGAAATAAGGAAAAAAAACCCAATAGAAAAATCCTACAAAAACAAATTATGTACCTGAACATCGAAGGAAAAAAAAAAGAATCAAAAATCTGTTTGCTGATTACAACAGCGTAGCATGGGCATGGTTCCTCGCAGCTATCGACACTGTCGGCCAGCGCCCTCTGGAACAGTTAACTTGCCCTACCATCTATTAGGAATTCATAGAACTAAACTTATACCCCGCCATCTATTAGGAATTCATAGAACTAAACAATTAATTAAACATTTAATTTGCAATAACAAATATTTCGGTCAATCTGGTTTTAAAAATAGCCTATAGCCTTCCTCAATATATAAATGGACTACTCAACAGAAAAACAATTTTTCAATTTCTACCAGTAGTTCCCGAGATTAGCGCGATCAAATAAACAAACTCTTCAGCTTTATAATATTAGCATAGAAATAAATTTTTCCGTTTTCATAACGTTTTTTACTGCTGCTGCACTTCTATTAGTCATAGCGTAATGTTATATAGCCTATAGCCTTCCTCAACGAATGGACTATTCAACACAAAAAAAATTTTTCAATTCGAACCTGTAGTTCCTGAGATTAGCGCATTCAAACAAACTCTACTGTGCTTTTAGTATAGATTTTAAAATAGCATTTAATGATTACTAGTGAAGTATCCATCATTGATGTGTCAGGGGTGCTCACCCCCTTCAAGCAAGGGCACCCCCCTAAAAATCACGAAATCCCCCAAAAGCAAGAACCCCCTAAAAAGAGAAAAATACCCCTCAAAACACCACCACCTCCTAAAAATTTCAATGGCGCAGTCTGCGCCATGATCCCCCTAAATGAGCACCCTCGGATTTGTTTCAGCATATTTTTTATGGTCCGCGTTCGTTTCAAATCAGGATTTTACATTTACGAATTATGCTCAAAACACTTTGAAGCATTTTATTATCTTGTATTAAAAGGATATTGATTTAAAAAAAATAAAATAACTATAGGAACATTCATAGAAACTTCCCGTCCCAATAAAAGAGACCCATTCATTTCAATGAAACAATCACGTTTTTTTTTTAAAAAACATTTTTCTTATATTTGCTCAATTATTCCTAATTGTAACTTCTCCTAATACAGGCATGCATAGTAGGAAAAGAAATATTTACACTTACATGAACAAAAGGGCTACATCGCCAAATTTGGCGGTTTTAAAGATCAATTTCTTTAGGTGAGCCATCGATGGCAACCTTCCTCTATAGCTTTGGGGAAATTGCACATTAAATCTCAAATCTATTCTTGTGAATTACTTTTGAAGCTTAATTAATTTTTTTTTTCAGAATTTTCCACTAAATTATCTTAATTTTATCTTTTTGTCGTAGCACTTCCTAAATCTATACTCGATCCTGGCCCGTCATTCGGCTCAATCAGGTTGGTTCAAGTGACTCCTTCCCCCAAAATTTTAGAAACATAAAGAAATCATCGTTTTTGCATGTATTTTGTCTTGCCCCCTATAAAATGTATTGAATATAAACCCTTTGTATTCAATTTTTTAAATGACGGGCCTCACACTATAAAATTTCTTTATTAGCTCAGTTTACTGTGGAACAACCTGCATCCTGATAATATGGTTCAACTTTCATTCAAATTTTAGCGATAGAAAATCACCCCCAAAAATTCTTCTACATTTGATTTTTCAGTTGCGTTTATCTTCAAAAAATTCTCTTCTAGACGGATTTAAAGACAGAAAATGGCAATAACGTTTTAACTTTATTAAGTTCATATTGTCAATGAAAATAAAACTTTTTTTTTTAAAGATGGAACCTATGGAAAAAAAAACAAAGTCTACGTTACAATTTTTTAAAAGGAGAAAAATTTATATTTTTTAAGTAAGTAATGGGTAAATTTTATGCAATATTTTCAGTCTTTCATCATATTTTTAAACTGCATTTGTGCAGCTGAAGCTAATTAATTAAATCTAATGATCTCTGATTCCTTCGTTCATTAAATCTACCATTTGTAGCAATTAAAATATTTTGTACGTAGAGGATAAACGAGAGAGAGAGAGAGAGAGAGAGAAACGTAGCACTTGGAAAGAGTTATCCTGAAATGAGATAAAAAAATTTCCGGAGATGTTTCATCCCACCATGGAACCCCATTTTCAAATTTTCCAAACCAAATTTATACATTTTTCAAAGCTTGTCATGAAAAGGACACGCACTACAGCTTTTGTTTCAAAGTACTCATTTTAATAAAGAGCACAGTCATTTTAATGCTCTTTCTTGTTCTAATTAGAGGTCCACAAAGAACTCCTCGACTGAAAGCAATCGCTTCCTCTGTTTGACAGGGAATATCTATCGTCTGATTATTGTGCATACTTAACGCATAAAGGGCCAATCAGCATCCATCTATGCTGATGAGGGATGTAGAGTGGTTCTCCCACGCTTCCGGTAAGTTCGAATGAAGCTTAATCGTGCCGCATCCAGCAGAAGCAACTTTTTAATTATGGGCCACACGCTGCTGCACTTCCTTTTCGGCGGGTCGTTATCAGAAGGGAGGAGAAGGGGGGGGGGGGACTCATCCGTTTTGAGGAGACTAAAAGGGTTTTGTTCCATCGAAGGGGTTTTTTTGCCCAGACGTAATGATGATCATCTTCTTCTGTTAAGAAGTGAAGAAGAAAATCCAGCAAACAATAGTCTTTTTTCTAATGGCTCTAATTTGCAAATGCCAAGGTTTCTGAAACAAGAATTTTCTATTCATGGGATAAAGTCAAATTAACTAACTTTTTTGAGTTAACGGAGCTGTGTTGAATTACATAATGGTTAATAATTACTTTGTTGCAAGTGATGGGTAAGGAACGGACATCACGTGTCTCCAACGAAAAATATGTGGAAACGTTTATGTGCACGTAGCAGAACTTCGTTCCAGAATAAAATCTGATGAAACAATTTTCCTTTCCTTATTATTTTTTAAATTTCTTTTCCTTTCCTTCTTTTTCTTTTTTTTCTTTCTATTCTTTTGCTAGGTTCAAAAGGAAGCGAGAAACTTGTAATTGAAATACGTTGTTATTACTGCATATCCATAGTCTAGCATTAGTTTAAACATAGTCAGTGAGATCATCAACCCTCAAAAAGTCCAAAAAATAGCAAGGGTTATAAAATAAGATCTTTCCTAGTGAGTCCCAAACAGTCCAAAATATGTCTTGGTTTTGCTCTCTCATGAAGAATAAGAAGAATACGAAGTTTCACACGATTTTTTGAAAAACTGTTTTTAAGTTGAATGTGCGGCTAACGAAGAAGTAGTAACAAAATTTCTGATTTTCTTGTTAACCTAAATTAACTATCTTAGTAACAAAGCATGCAATTGTGCCACTTATGAAAAAACATTCAATTTCAATGATAAGATAGTCTTTAATTTATAAATTTAGTCTGATGTAAATTGAAGTTTAGCTGTGATTATCAATATAGATGATGAGGCCTTCGTTTTCACATGAATAACAAGAGAATAAATGTTTGCTTCTTTCTCGTAAGAGATACTTGAAAAACAACCGTTACTTGTTCACTTGGGGGAAAAATTAAAGAAATGTACAGCAAGTTTCTTAAAACTACAGTGCTGGCCAAATTATTAGACTAAGACTGTTTTAAAAGCAAATTCTTTATTGATTACATAACTATAGAGACATTAACGAACAGTGAAATAATTATCTAATATTTAGTATGCATCCCCTTGCTCTTGATGAGCATTTTAAGTCTTTTTGGCATACTTTTCACGAGGTTTACACCATTTCTCAAGTTTTTAAAAACCGAGGTAAAAAATTGTTTATACTCACTAATACTCACATACACATACTCACTAATAACCGAAAATTAACTTTAAATATAACAGAAACACACTAAGAAAAAGAACTAGTGAACTGTTTAAGTTGATTGAGGTTATGTTCCTGGTAGGTAGATAGACAAAGAACATAAACAAAGCAGACAGTGCTGCCATTTGCAAACATTAAATTATGGTAAAATAACGTAATAATCAGTGTACAGTATGTACTGTACTTTATCAGTAAAATAAATAGTATTTTAGTAAATAGTGTACAAAAAACAAACAAACAAAAAAAAAAAAAAAACTCTTTAGTCCAATAATTTGGCCAGACAGTTCACCTCGTTTCAGAACAAAGACAGTTTCTTCTGATTTCTAAACTTTCTGAAAAAATTTTTTGTGCTTCTTATACATGATTGTTAAACTCTTGAGATTTAAATGACGGTAGTTGTTTTCCTATCAAACCAACGAGCTCTTCCTGCATGCATGGTTGAAAACTAGAAACTGACCCACATTATGCGACTCTCAGAAAGTTATTTAAAGTTGATTGCGTTGCTGGGCTAAATTGATTACTTAACTGTTCAGGAAATACTGGTGATGGGCACTTTATGTTAACTAATTATATCTTTTTTAACTATATTTTCATAAACACTCTAAAAATTGACTAATGTTACATACAAGATGTTCCGCTTGAACCTGCAAGGCCTCTATTTTCGCAACCGTTAGTTGTAGATGTATACTTCCAATTGCAAAAATGTTTAAAATCAGATGCGGAGTTCAGATATTGAAAGCTTGAAGTAAAATTAAAAATGAATCAAAAAGTACATAATTTAACTTTTTATACGGCCCCTTGGTCTCCTAACTTATATCTGGAGAAAATATCTCCATTGAAAAATATTACTAACACAAAAAACTTGACATTTGTACGACTAAAACTCAAGGAGATATTCGATATCAAAATTTTAAGGGACCACACAGAATATGAAATTGCAACTTATTGCCCTTTCAGAGGAATGACAGGTTATCGAAGTAAAAAAACTAAGTATTTATATTTTTCATTGCTATTCCAAAATAAATGCAAATGTTATGCCATGATACGCAAAAACACCCGACAAAACCTCAAACAATTTGAAAAACTAGTCTTTGCACATATATAATTTTAAACCCATGCTAGCCATGATATTTTCTCCCAAAAGGTGTTATTGACGGCGAATGTAAAGTGGTGTAAGTCACAAAATGCTGCGTTTCATATCTCGGTGAATATTGGTCGTACTAATTTCAAACTTTTTGTGTCGGAATTATTTTTCAATGGATATTATTTCCCTAAATATAAGTTAGGGGACCTGGGGCCCGTACAAAAAGTTACATTTCGTATTTTTTGCCTCGTTTTTATTTTTGTTTCAAACTTTCCACATCTTAACTCTACATCTGATTTTAAAAATTTTTGCAATTGGAAGTGTGCATCTAGGACTAACGGTTGCAAAAATAGAAGTCTTGCAGGTTAAAATGGAGCACCCTTTATATATATATATATATATATATATATATATATATATATATATATATATATATATTAGGGTGTCCCAAAAAAATGAAAGTCGTTTTTTTAAAACGCATACCCTCTTATTTTTTTCCTTTTATATCAAAACCGTTGGAAAAAAAGTTTCATGCAGTTTGAAGCACGGTAACCCGTGCCGACTTGCGCCTAAAGGCCTAAACGTGTAAATAGCACGTGTATTCATATAAGCAAGCGAATGCTGGCGACGCGATACTTTGCAAAGCTCAAAACAGCTGTAAATAGTGCACAGAAAACAAATGAAAACAGAAAAACATATGTTGGGGGGAGGGGGGCTTATCCGTAGTAATTTGCAAACCGTCAAACATGTCAGTACGAATTCATTCCGGTCAGCGAGCGCAGTATAGTCCTTCCATAGGGAACGAAACATGGCAGTGGAATTGCAAAGTTTGAAAAAAGGGATATTTTTAATAGGAGTCGTAAAACAACAAACTACGGGCTTGAAACTTCCCTCTAACAGACAAGTTCTGTCGGTTTTGTTTTATAACATTCGAGAAGTAAATTTAACCATCAGTGAAAGTGCAAATATCGCTATTCGGGAATGCATCATCTTTTGGGAAAAGGCACGCGTTCCCACCTAATGGTTGCTAAATTGTGTGAATAAACTTAAAAACCTGTATCAAATCTAGAGAGACTTACAAAAAAATGCAGAGAAACTGCAAGAAGTATTCAGGCAGCGCCAACAAGAATTTTCAAGTAATTTAAACAATTTATTCAATATTGCACATGCTGATGCACTTCGGTTAATCAAAATAGAGGAAGATGGGACTGTTGCCTGCTTTGAGTGCTCAAAAATCAAAAGAAGATCGCTTATCTATAGTTATTTTATATGGATGTGACGGAACAACTCATTGCTGAGTCTAAACTGGATAATTCCACAGGAAAAGAACAAACAAAGGCTGTTTCAAAGGCAGTTTTAGATTGGAATCTCGAAGACAAAGTTAAGTTGTGATATTACAGCTTCCAGAACAGGTCCTTTAAGTGGTTCTTGCGCTATTCTTGAGCAAAAATTTGATAGAGAAATGCTTTCCTTTGCTTGCCGCCATCACATATATGAACTGATCTATCTCACTTAAATACAGTGCTATGGAGGAGCTGCGGAGTTGTTCCGAACTGTACCCTAACTTGGAAAATTTACTTGACTTTTACCGTGCTGAACTTACTAATATTACGCTCAGGGATGACTATCAAGAGTTGACAGAACTGCCTATCATATTTTTAGGTGGAGATACAGAAAATGAATTTAAAATAAGACCACCGGGAGTCATGCACAAAGCTCGATGGATGGCTCGAGCGATTTACTCCCTAAAACTATTATATTTAGTTCACAACTAAAATTAGATACGAAGGAAAATGAAGCATTGTTTGATGTCTGCTTTTTTGTAGTGACAATATACGTGAAACCATGGCTTCAATGCATTTTGAGTCAAAGCACCCAAAAAAGATTTGTGCTTTTTGATAAAAATTTACGAAAATGTGGACCCAATTATCTCAAAAGCTGCTCTACAAAAATTCATCCAGCTTTTATGGTATGGTCAATAATATTTCATTCCTTTATGTGAAAAAGACTGTCTCAAAGCTTAGTGCAGTAAACGATGCA